>NW_027033552.1:0-6420 GCF_034236695.1 Oncorhynchus nerka | reverse complement strand
GTAGTAATAGTCTGGGGTAGTAGAGGGTCTGTTAGTCAGGAAGTAGAACAGGGATTATCTCTCCATCTGTCTGTACTAATGGGGGTTCAGCTCCTTTCAGTGTTTCTGGACACATTACTCTCATAACTCCCTCTAGACATCCAGGTCATACACATGCACACACACACATACACACACACACGCACACACACCACACACACACACATACCACACACACACACACACACACCATTCACACTAAGCACACACACACTCCAGATGCTCCAGATACTCAACTAGTCTAAAGAAGGCCAGTTTTATTGCTTCTTTAATCAGGGCAACAGTTTTCAGCTGTGCTAACATGATTGCAAAAGGGTTTTCTAATGATCAATTAGACTTTTAAAATGATAAACTTGGATTAGCTAACACAACGTGCCAGTGGAACACAGGAAAGATGGTTGCTGATAATGGGCCTCTCTACGCCTGTGTAAATATTCCATAAGAAATCAGCAAATTTCCAACTACAATAGCAATTTACAACAATGTCTACACTGTATCTCTGATCTATTTGATGTTATTTTAATGGACAAAAAAAACATGTTTTTCTTTCAAAAACAAGGACATTTCTAAGTGACCCCAAACTTTTGAACGGTAGTGTACCTCCAGGTTGTTCTGTGTACCGGGAGTTTCCCACTGTGGTCCAGTGTGATTCCTGGGGCCTGTGATCTATGCTGGGATTGATTGTAGTGAACAGTCCTCCAGGGAAACAAACAGAGACTTCCTTATTTAAACCAGAACAGGAAGTAGTAACAAACATGTTTTGTAAATACCATTTGTGGCAGTTGTTCCTAAGATGTCTGGCAGTTGTAAATGCACTGAGGTAGAGTGTTGGAAACTCCCCACAGTTCCTAAGATGTCTCCTCAAATGTTTCCCTACTCCAACCAGTTTATCTGGTTTGATGACGCTGGGGCGTGTTGTCTGGTAAAATCCCCCCTCTTAAATGAATAGTGGTTCTATCAGCTCTCTGTCTTGTTTCCCAAATGGCACTCTATTCCCTATGTAGTGCACTACTTTTGACCAACCTGGTCACTATTTAGGGAATGGAGTGCAACTTGAAACACAACCTGTGTTTGTCACTGTGTGACAGTGCTGGCAGCCTCTTTTCTCTGTGGTGAGAGTCTGAGCTGAGAGCAGCCCAGGTGCAACACAGCCAGGGGCCGCACAACCAGGGGCCACACAGCCAGGGGCCACACAGCCAGAGGCCACACAGCCACACAGTCAGGGGCCACACAGCCAGGGGCCACACAGCCAGGGGCCACACAGCCACACAGCCAGGGGCCACACAGCCAGGGGGAACACAACCACACAGTCAGGGGCCACACAGCCAGGGGCCACACAGCCACACAGTCAGGGGCCACACAGCCAGGGGCCACACAACCACACAGCCAGGGGCCACACAGCCAGGGGCCACACAACCACACAGCCAGGGGCCACACAGCCACACAGCCAGGGGCCACACAACCACACAGCCAGGGGCCACACAGCCACACAGCCAGGGGCCACACAACCACACAGCCAGGGGCCACACAGCCAGGGGCCACACAGCCAGGGGCCACATAACCACACAGCCAGGGACCACACAGCCAGGGGGCACAGAGTGAAACGGGGCACAGGGCCACTGATGGTTTGGCGGCAGGCCCCATGTAAATTCTCACTCTACTCTGGAAACCTGCTAGACTGGGCATTACCTGGGTAGTGTTCAGAAGGTGGAAACGTTTCGAAACGAGAAGGTATTACCTGTCTCTCTTAGAAGACAGATATTCATGTTGTGTTACAAAACATTTTGGGATGTCAAGCCCCTTACTGAACAGGGCCCAAGACTATCAGTTCTAGTCTGTTAGATGCAGGGACGAACTGCAGACACAGATTCATACGTTACATTAATAGTTAGCCACGTCTCCACCACTATGTGGTTATTTTTGGGGGAATTCTTCATTTTACATTACATTACATTTAAGTCATTTAGCAGACGCTCTTTCTCTCATAAGTTCTCTGAAGGCCATTTATTACCAGGGTGCGCTGCTTAGAAATCAATGGAAGTAGGACAAATAAAGATGTTTTTTGAGGTTGCATGACGTCAATGAAAAAGAACAATACGGTGTGACTGTTATGGAATTTGATGAATTCTGGATATAATTTACAACAGAGAAAGACCCCAGTTAGCTGGAGACTCATACACTATACAATATATATCTCTTACTTACAGTATGTCTCTGAATACAGTGTCTCTCTGAATGTATAGTTTACTTTATACATTTACGGTATGATCCAGAGATATGCTTCCACCTCTCCTTCCAGACCAGGTAGACCTATAGACCTATAGGCTGTGAGGCTTCCACCTCTCCTTCCAGACCACGTAGACCTATAGACCTATAGGCTGTGAGGCTTCCACCTCTCCTTCCAGACCACGTAGACCTATAGACCTATAGGCTGTGAGGCTTCCACCTCTCCTTCCAGACCAGGTAGACCTATAGACCTATAGGCTGTGAGGCTTCCACCTCTCCTTCCAGACCACGTAGACCTATAGACCTATAGGCTGTGAGGCTTCCACCTCTCCTTCCAGACCACGTAGACCTATAGACCTATAGGCTGTGAGGCTTCCACCTCTCCTTCCAGACCAGGTAGACCTATAGACCTATAGGCTGTGAGGCTTCCACCTCTCCTTCCAGATCAGGTAGACCTATAGGCTGTGAGGCTTCCACCTCTCCTTCCAGACCAGGTAGACCTATAGGCTGTGAGGCTTCCACCTCTCCTTCCAGACCAGGTAGACCTATGGGCTGTGAGGCTTCCACCTCTCCTTCCAGACCAGGTAGACCTATAGGCCTATAGGCTGTGAGACTTCCACCTCTCCTTCCAGGCCAGGTAGACCTATAGACCCATAGGGTGTGAGGCTTCCACCTCTCCTTCCAGACCAGGTAGACCTATAGGCTGTGAGGCTTCCACCTCTCCTTCCAGACCAGGTAGGCCTATAGGCTGTGAGGCTTCCACCTCTCCTTCCAGACCAGGTAGACCTATAGACCTATAGGCTGTGAGGCTTCCACCTCTCCTTCCAGACCAGGTAGACCTATAGGCTGTGAGGCGTCCACCTCTCCTTCCAGACCAGGTAGACCTATAGGCTGTGAGGCTTCCACCTCTCCTTCCAGACCACGTAGACCTATAGACCTATAGGCTGTGAGGCTTCCACCTCTCCTTCCAGACCAGGTAGACCTATAGACCTATAGGCTGTGAGGCTTCCACCTCTCCTTCCAGACCAGGTAGACCTATAGACTGTGAGGCTTCCACCTCTCCTTCCAGACCAGGTAGACCTATAGGCTGTGAGACTTCCACCTCTCCTTCCAGACCAGGTAGACCTATAGACTGTGAGGCTTCCACCTCTCCTTCCAGACCAGGTAGACCTATAGGCTGTGAGACTTCCACCTCTCCTTCCAGACCAGGTAGACCTATAGACTGTGAGGCTTCCACCTCTCCTTCCAGACCAGGTAGACCTATAGACTGTGAGGCTCCCACCTCCCATTCCTGTTGGTCGGGCTGGGGTGAAAGATGAACGTTGTGGTGTGTGGTGGGGGCAGGGCATCAGAGCAGATTCCTGGCAATCAGAGACCTTCCCGAGGGACCTGGGGAGGAGAGGAGGATGTGTTACATCGTGTCCTTACTGTCTTACCACATAGCTGCTCTCTCTGGCTCCATACTGTCAGGTTACTGTGTTCCAAGTGGTACTCTATTCCCTATGAATTTCACTACTGTTGACCTATACAGCGGGAACAATAGTACTATATACTGTATATCCAGTACCAGTCAAACGTTTAGACACACCTACTCAAGGGTTTTTCTTTATTTTTACTATTTTCTACATTGCGCTTGATGTTTTTTTGCGACTGCACTTGAAGAAACTTTCTGTCTTAAAGTAATGATGGACTGTCGTTTCTCTTTGTTTATTTGAGCTGTTCTTGCCATAATATGGACTTGGTCTTTTACCAAATAAGGTTGTCTTCTGTATACCACCCCTACCTTGTCACAACACAACTAATTGCCTCAAACGCATTATTAAGAAGGAAAGAAATTCCACAAATGAACTTTTAACAAGGCACACCTGTTAATTGAAATGCATTCCAGGTGACTACCTCATGAAGCTGGTTGAGAGAATGCCAAGAGTGTGCAAAGCTGTCATCAATGTAAAGGGTGGCTACTTTGAAGAATGTAAAATCTAAAATGGATATTGATTTGTTTAACAATTTCTTGGTTACTATATGATTCCATGTGTGTTATTTCATCATTTTGATGTCTTCATTATTATATACTATTATTCTACAATGTAGAAAAAATAATACAAATACAGAAAAACTCTTGAATGAGTAGGTGTGTTCAAACATTTGATTGGTTCTGTATATATGGTATGGTATTTTGTGTGAGTGTGTGCGTCAGTGTGTGTGTTAAGCAGCTCAGGAAACTGTGGCGTTACAACACTAGCTAACTACTGGGACTCATTCGGGAAACTGAGGGGGCCTGAGGAGAATGTCAACAACACCAAGGTGGAGACTGAAGCATGGTGATGCAATTTACTGACACATAACTGGATTGGTTTTGATACTGTCAACATAGCCTAGTCTAAGATACTAGCTGAACTAGGACTGGTTTTGATACTGTCAACATAGCCTAACATAGTCTAAGATTTGTGTTTAGACGTTTTGATGTCTTCACAATTATTCTACAATGTAGAATTTTTTTTTTTTAAATATAGAAAAACCCTTGAATGAGTAGGTGTGTCCAAACTTTTGACTGGTACTGTATATACTACAACAACAATATTTGGGGTGGCAGATTTAAGGCATTGGCTCTAATAATGTTCTTAGGTAGGCATTTCTTAGGGCCCTGGGCTATATGGTGTGTGCATTTAACAGTTGGGTGGAGCATGGAAATGGAGAGTTCTGCTAGAGGTCAGTACTAGACATAGGAGAGTTCTGCTAGAGGCCAGTACTAGACATAGGAGAGTTCTGCTAGAGGCCAGTACTAGACATAGTAGAGTTCTGCTAGAGGCCAGTACTAGACATAGTAGAGTTCTGCTAGAGGTCAGTACTAGACATAGGAGAGTTCTGCTAGAGGCCAGTACTAGACATAGGAGAGTTCTGCTAGAGGCCAGTACTAGACATAGGAGAGTTCTGCTAGAGGCCAGTACTAGACATAGTAGAGTTCTGCTAGAGGCCAGTACTACACATAGTAGAGTTCTGCTAGAGGCCAGTACTAGACATAGTAGAGTTCTGCTAGAGGTCAGTACTAGACATAGTAGAGTTCTGCTAGAGGCCAGTACTAGACATAGTAGAGTTCTGCTAGAGGCCAGTACTAGACATATGAGACTTCTGCTAGAGGCCAGTACTAGACATAGGAGAGTTCTGCTAGAGGTCAGTACTAGACATAGGAGAGTTCTGCTAGAGGCCAGTACTAGACATAGGAGAGTTCTGCTAGAGGTCAGTACTAGACATAGGAGAGTTCTGCTAGTGACCAGTACTAGACATAGGAGAGTTCTGCTAGAGGTCAGTACTAGACATAGGAGAGTTCTGCTAGTGACCAGTACTAGACATAGGAGAGTTCTGCTAGAGGCCAGTACTAGACATAGGAGAGTTCTGCTAGAGGCCAGTACTAGACATAGGAGAGTTCTGCTAGAGGTCAGTACTAGACATAGGAGAGTTCTGCTAGAGGCCAGTACTAGACATAGTAGAGTTCTGCTAGAGGCCAGTACTAGACATAGGAGAGTTCTGCTAGAGGTCAGTACTAGACATAGGAGAGTTCTGCTAGAGGCCAGTACTAGACATAGGAGAGTTCTGCTAGAGGCCAGTACTAGACATAGTAGAGTTCTGCTAGAGGCCAGTACTAGACATAGGAGAGTTCTGCTAGAGGCCAGTACTAGACATAGGAGAGTTCTGCTAGAGGCCAGTACTAGACATAGGAGAGTTCTGCTAGAGGTCAGTACTAGACATAGGAGAGTTCTGCTAGAGGCCAGTACTAGACATAGGAGAGTTCTGCTAGAGGCCAGTACTAGACACAGGAGAGTTCTGCTAGAGGCCAGTACTAGACATAGGAGAGTTCTGCTAGAGGCCAGTACTAGACATAGGAGAGTTCTGCTAGAGGCCAGGACTAGACATAGGAGAGTTCTGCTAGAGGTCAATACTAGACATAGGAGAGTTCTGCTAGTGACCAGTACTAGACATAGGAGAGTTCTGCTAGAGGCCAGTACTAGACATAGGAGAGTTCTGCTACCTGCCAGTACTAGACATAGGAGAGTTCTGCTAGTGACCAGTACTAGACATAGGAGAGTTCTGCTAGAGGCCAGTACTAGACATAGGAGAGTTCTGCTAGAGGTCAGTACTAGACATAGGAGAGTTCTG
>NW_027033551.1:0-6420 GCF_034236695.1 Oncorhynchus nerka | reverse complement strand
AGCAGGGGTGTCAAAGTCAAATGGACGGAGGGCCAAATAAAAAATCAGCTACAAAGACGAGGCGGACTGTTCGAATGTTCATTGAAAATTTTTAAATGACGCATATAGTCTAGTGAACCTAATTGAACCTACTGAAAACCTAACAAATATATTACAATATGATCAGATAAATAAAGCAATATTTTCTTATGGCTCTGTCAGTAATCTTTAATTTTCAACAGACACAAAAGACAAATTTCCTTTATATAAATATCCCCCATAACATGAACATTAAATGAAAGAAACCGGTATTCAAGGCACCATCAGTAGACTATATTTTCTATTTTAGCAAAAGTGGGCTAAATTTACTTCAAAGAAAAAACAATAATAGCAATTTTCTATCATCACTCAACTGAAATATTTTAAAATATAATTGGATTGAAATACAAAAATAAAGTGCAAAAATCTATTAATCAAAAACAACACTTTGTTTAAGGAGAAGTAACATGCAGTGAAAACAAATATTAAATTTTAACTTTTAAACTTGAACTGGTAAAAACTCTAAATATGTGATTGCACAGTAATGTTCACTTGTTTGAGGTTGAGGTGATACTTGGTGGTGTCCCATCTTTTCCACAAGTTCATCAATGTTCACTGTAAGGCTCTGAGCTGAAGAAATCCTCAGAATTGAGTGGAGGTGTTCAGCAGTAAAGTGGAAACTTCTGTGTGATGTTTTGTTCAGGTTCATCAAAGAAAACAGTTGTTCACACAGGTATGTGCTGCCAAACATAGACAACGTTTGAGCAGCCTGGATGCGCAGCTGGGGCATTGTGCCGGGAGGAAACGGGGCGAACTCCAGGCACCCACTGCCGCATATTTTGCCCTCAGTGCATCATTGCATTGGAGGTCAATCAACTCCATTTGGAGGTTTGGTGGTGAGCTTTCCACGTCAACAGCAAATGGGTTACCGAGCAGTTCAACCTGCTTTTTTGTGCTTCAAAGTCAGCAAATCGCGTCGAAAGTCAGCGGCAAGCATACCTATTTTATCAGCCAACTGTGTGCTCGGGAACGCACTGGTAGAGAGCTTCTCTTTCATGGTCTGGCAGCTGGGAAAGTGGCTCAAATTTTCTTTCCGCATCTGCGTCTCCCACAGAGTCAGTTTGGTTTTAAATGCCTTCACTGTACTGTACATATCAGAGATGACACGATCCCGACCCTGCAGCTGCAAGTTTATTGCATTCAGATGACTCGTAATGTCACACAGAAAAGCCATTTCACACAGAAACATTTCGTCTCGGAGTTGTGTTGTGTCTTTCCCTTTGCTGTCCAAGAACAGACAAATCTCCTCACTGACTCGAAACATCTTTGAAGCACCTTTCCCTGGCTTAGCCATCGCACCTCTGTGTGATAAGGCAAATCACCATGCTCCGTTTCTAACTCCGTCAGAAATGCCTTGAACTGGCGGTGATTCAAACCTTTGGCTCTGATAAAGTTAACTGTGCGTGATGATGCTCATTACATGCTCCATTTTCAAGGCTTTACCGCACAACGCTTCCTGGTGTATGATACAATGATAAGCTGTCAGCTCACCTGTCGCGTTTTCCTCTTGCATCTTTTCCCGTATCTTCGCCACCAGTCCGCTCCTGTGTCCACACATCGCAGGTGCTCCGTCGGTTGTCAAACCCACGAGTTTTCCCAAGGCAGCTCCATCTCATTTACACATCTTGACACCTCTTCATACAAATCATGCCCGTAGTTGTGCCATGCATAGGACGTAAAGCCAAAAACTCCTCTGTCACGCTTAGGTTGGAGTCCACTCCGCGGATGAAAATTGACAACTGGGCAATGTCAGAAATGTCGGTGCTCTCATCCACAGCCAAGGAATATGCAATAAATCTTTTCCCTTTTTCACAAGCTGCTCTTTTAGATTGATGGACAACTGGTCTACTCTCTCGGCAATGGTGTTTCTGCTCAGACTCACATTTAAAAAGAGTTGCCTTTTTCTGGGCAAACTTCGTCACAAACTTTAATCATGCAGTTTTTGATGAAATCCCCCTCAGTAAATGGCCGGGCTGATTTAGCGATCTCTTCTGCCAAAATAAAACTGGCCTTGACAGCAGCTGGCCTTGTGATTTGGCTTTTTTGAACAGAGCCTGTCGAGATTTGAGGCCTCGTTTTAATTCCTCTGCCTTTTGTAGCCTTTGTTCCATGTCCATATTCTTGTTTTTGTCCGCGTGTTTCGTTTCATAATGTCGTCTCAGATTATACTCTTTCAGTACCGCCACACTTTCTCCACACAGAAGACACACAGGTTTTCCAGCTACCTTCGTGAACATATACTCCGACTCCCACCTTGTTTGAAACCCCCGGTTCTCAGTATCCACCTTCCGTTTTGCCATTTTTGATGGGTATCTGAAAGTTAATTTTACTGTGATGCTGACGACTGCTGTGCCAATAAATATTGAAATGAAGCAGCCTACTGCTCGGTGCGTCACCTTTGCATTGTGGGAAATGTAGTATTGGTGCGTGTAAAAGATCTGCGGGCTGCCGGCTTGCTGCGGGCCGGTTCTAATAATAAATCAAGATCATCCCAGGGGCCGTAAAAAACCTTCTTGCGGGCCGGATGTGGCCCGCGGGCCTTGACTCTGACATATGTGCCTTAGAGAGAGAGAGAGTATTGAAGAGGGAAGAGAGTATTGAAGTGGGCGGGCTAGAGACATCCTTAGAGAGAGAGAGAGTATTGAAGGGCGGGCTAGAGATATCCTTAGAGAGAGAGAGAGTATTGAAGCTGGGCGGGCTAGAGATATCCTTAGAGAGAGAGAGAGAGCTGAAGTGGAGAAGAGAGAGAATCTTTAGAGAGAGAGAGAGTATTATGGGCGGGCTAGAGATATCCTTAGAGAGAGAGAGAGTATTGAAGTGGGAGGGCTAGAGATATCCTTAGAGAGAGAGAGTATTGAAGTGGAAGAGAGTATTGAAGGGAAGTGGCTAGAGATATCCTTAGAGAGAGAGAGAGTAGCTATTGAAAGGAGTCCAGCCCGCTTACCACAAATAAGATATTGCAACATGCCGTGTGTTTTGTAAAGATGGGTGGCCCAAACTGTTTGCTCTGTAGTTAGAAGCGCTGTTTGTCGCTTCCGACATAATGTCACAACTTAACAAGGCCCTATGACCCAATTCAAAAGACAAATGACAAATGACAAATATGAGGTGGGTAGACTGTCAAACTTGTTACACAAGAACCAAACTGGTATCTGAACACTGCACTTGGCTTGAGCAAACATATGGATCAGACATGTGTAGGTGATCATGTGTAACCTGCTCTCTAGATGGTAAGTAGATTTGGGTATGTGCTTGAGTTGTATCAACATGAACAAAGGCTTTTGTTATATCTATCAATGTTTCATATCACGTTTCTTGGACATATGTGCTTATGTGTGAGTGAGTGAGTGAGTGAGTGAGTGAGTGAGAGAGTGAGAGAGAGAGAGCATTACTATTAAAACCTTCATATTTGAACAAATCCAACACACCAGCCTCTCCAGCATGTTCTATTCCATAACAAATGACAGTGGCTGGCTGGGACCATAATTGCACTATAAAGATTGCTTCTATGTGAGAAAGCTTATGTTATAACTTGATCTACAAATACCTTCACTTTCACAATAGCCTATAGTGTTTAATCGTTAATTAACTGTCAATCATTTAGGGTGTTACATATATAGAGATAATTCTGCTCATTCGGATTGCAGGCAAATATACAATTTTATTTTGATATTTCAAGCGGCTTTTTCTTTGATCTCGGCCCAGAAATCTATTCCGTGAGATTTCTCGATAACGAAACCTGTTACTGAGAGTGAGAAGAGAATCCTCGTCAAGATCAGATCAGCACACCGAGCATGCCGATCGAATTCCTGGGAAACGGGGATTTGAGAAATACGCAGACAGTTTACAGGGTCTAAATTTAATACAGACAGAAATGTAATTCACTTATCACGAATACTAAAGGGGCGCGTGCATCATGATCGTACCGTTTCTGACTGATTTGTTGGGCAATGGCCAGAATCCCTCGCGGAAGGATCACCACATGTGTGTTTGTCGAGATAAGACATCATGCATAGGTGACTCTCTTAGAGGCTTTTGTGCTTGATATGATTCTTATATCTATGTGCCTGTAGCCTAATCCCCAAATTTGAGAGGAAAATCCACTCCGTATTGAACGCTTCCAGTGTTTTAGGGTCATATAGCCTATTTGCGAACCACTCAAGTCATTGGCGCAATCAAAGCACCTAACATTAATCAAACAGTTCGGGAACTTCAACAATCAGTGTGAGTAAATCAAGCCGCGTAATGTTGGCTGCTGCCGAACTCCCTTACCTTAGCAACACAGCTATTTCCCACGCGAAGAATCCCCATACAGCTACAGATTGCAGCCTTTTCCGTGTCATCTCAAGATTTGAGTTGCATATACATATACCCGGGAACGCCTCAGCTGCCTCTGTTCGCCACTTAGGGTAAGGCTCTTGACTTTCAGCACCGTGGACAGTGCTCCAACTGATGTCGACACAATCCAACACGCGGCAGGCTCGTGGCGCACGGTAAACGCAAACGCATAACAGTTTCGGAATCCCACATATTACTAATCGACTTCACTACTCATAACTGGACAGGTTTTTACCGACCTAGCAACGACATCAACAAGAGAGCATAGTCAATTCTGAAATACGACTCTAAAGTAGGAACACCAGTAATGTGGGGTAGCGCTCGGCATCTCAGCGGTCTTGGAGAGCGGGGGCACAGACAGAGCCCGCCCCAGACGCGCGCTGCACCGGTGACTGACAGCGAATTATTCCACTCGCTCCTATAAATGTTCCAGCAGAGCCACGCTATAGCTTCAATTAGACAAGCACTGATGTGGAACGTCATTACTGCATGGGCATCCTGCATCTCTCTCTCTCTCTCTCTCTCTCTCTCTGTCTCTCAATTCAATTCAATTCAAGGGCTTTATTGGCATGGGAAACATGTGTTAACATTGCCAAAGCAAGTGAGGTAGACAACATACAAAGTGAATATATAAAGTGAAAAACAACAACAATTAACAGTAAACATTACACATACAGAAGTTTCAAAACAGTAAAGACATTACAAATGTCATATTATATATATATATACAATGTACAAATAGTTAAAGGACACAAGATAAAATGAATAAGCATAAATATGGGTTGTATTTACAATGGTGTTTGTTCTTCACTGGTTGCCCTTTTCTCGTGGCAACAGGTCACAAATATTGCTGCTGTGATGGCACACTGTGGAATTTCACCCAAAAGATATGGGAGTTTTTCAAAATTGGATTTGTTTTCGAATTCTTTGTGGATCTGTGTAATCTGGGGAAATATGTCTCTCTAATATGGTCATACATTGGGCAGGAGGTTAGGAAGTGCAGCTCAGTTTCCACCTCATTTTGTGGGCAGTGAGCACATAGCCTGTCTTCTCTTGAGAGCCATGTCTGCCTACGGCGGCCTTTCTCAATAGCAAGGCTATGCTCACTGAGTCTGTACATAGTCAAAGCTTTCCTTAATTTTGGGTCAGTCACAGTGGTCAGGTATTCTGCCGCTGTGTACTCTCTGTGTAGGGCCAAATAGCATTCTAGTTTGCTCTGTCTGTCTGTCTGTCTGTCTGTCTGTCTGTCTGTCTGTCTGTCTGTCTGTCTGTCTGTCTGTCTGTCTGTCTGTCTGTCTGTCTGTCTGTCTGTCTGTCTGTCTGTCTGTCTGTCTGTCTGTCTGTCTGTCTGTCTGTCTGTCTGTCTGTCTGTCTGTCTGTCTGTCTGTCTGTCTGTCTGTCTGTCTGTCTGTCTGTCTGTCTGTCTGTCTGTCTGTCTGTCTGTCTGTCTGTCTGTCTGTCTGTCTGTCTGTCTGTCTGTCTGTCTGTCTGTCTGTCTGTCTGTCTGTCTGTCTGTCTGTCTGTCTGTCTGTCTGTCTGTCTGTCTGTCTGTCTGTCTGTCTGTCTGTCTGTCTGTCTGTCTGTCTGTCTGTCTGTCTGTCTGTCTGTCTGTCTGTCTGTCTGTCTGTCTGTCTGTCTGTCTGTCTGTCTGTCTGTCTGTCTGTCTGTCTGTCTGTCTGTCTGTCTGTCTGTCTGTCTGTCTGTCTGTCTGTCTGTCTGTCTGTCTGTCTGTCTGTCTGTCTGTCTGTCTGTCTGTCTGTCTCTCTCTCTCTCTCTCTCTCTCTCTCTTCTCTCTCTCTCTCTCTCTCTCTCTCTCTCTCTCTCTCTCTGTCTCTCTCTGTCTCTCTCTCTCTCTGTCTCTCTCTCTCTCTCTGTTCTCTCTGTCTCTCTCTCTCTCTCTCTCTCTCTCTCTCTCTCTCTGTTCTCTCTCTCTCTCTCTCTCTCTCTCTCTCTCTCTCTCTCTCTCTCTCTCTCTCTCTCTCTCTCTCTCTCTCTCTCTCTCTC
>NW_027033550.1:0-6419 GCF_034236695.1 Oncorhynchus nerka | reverse complement strand
GCCCCATACAGCCCCATATACAGCCCCTATTACAGCCCCATACAGCCCCATACTGCCCCATACAGAACCATACAGCCCCATACAGCCTCATTACAGCCCCATACAGCCCCATACAGCCCCATACTGCCCCATACAGAACCATACAGACCCATACGGCCCCATACAGCCCCATACAGCCCCATACTGCCCTACAGAACCCCATACATCAGCCCATACAGCCCCATACAGCCCCATCCCCACAGCCCCATACAGCCCCATAAACAGCCCCATAAGCCCATTACAGCCCCATACAGCCCCATACTGCCCCATACAGCCCCATACAGCCCCATACAGCCCCATTACAGCCCCATTACAGCCCCATACTGCCCCATACAGCCCCATACTGCCCCATACAGCCCTATACTGCCCCATACAGCCCCATACTGCCCCATACAGCCCTATACTGCCCCATACAGCCCCATACATCCCCATTACAGCCCCATACAGCCCCATACTGCCCCATACAGCCCCATACAGCCCCATACAGCCCTATACTGCCCCATACAGAACCATACAGACCCATACAGCCCCATACTGCCCCATACTGCCCCATACAGAACCATACAGACCCATACAGCCCCATACAGCCCCATTACAGCCCCATACAGCCCCATACTGCCCCATACAGAACCATACAGCCCCATACAGCCCCATTACAGCCCCATACAGCCCCATACTGCCCCATACAGAACCATACAGCCCCATACAGCCCCATTACAGCCCCATTACAGCCCCATACAGCCCCATACTGCCCCATACAGAACCATACAGCCCCATACTGCCCCATACAGCCCCCATACTGCCCCATACAGCCCCATACATCCCCATTACAGCCCCATACTGCCCAATACAGCCCCATACAGCCCCATACAGCCCCATACAGCCCCATACAGCCCCATTACAGCCCCATACTGCCCAATACAGCCCCATACAGCTCCCACAGCCCCATACAGCCCCATACAGCCCCCATACAGCCCCATACTGCCCAATACAGCCCCGTACAGCCCCATACAGCCCTGTACAGCCCCGTACAACCCCATACAGCCCCATTACAGCCCCATACAGCCCCATACAGCCCCATACAGCCCCATACAGCCCCATACAACCCCATTACAGCCCCATACAGCCCAATACAGCCCCATACAGCCCCATACAGCCCCATACAGCCCCATACAGCCCCATTACAGCCCCATACTGCCCAATACAGCCCCATACAGCCCCATACAGCCCCATACAGCCCCATACAGCCCCATACAGCCCCATACTGCCCAATACAGCCCCGTACAGCCCCATACAGCCCTGTACAGCCCCGCACAACCCCATACAGCCCCATTACAGCCCCATACAGCCCCCATACAGCCCCATACAGCCCCATACAGCCCCATACAACCCCATTACAGCCCCATACAGCCCCATTACAGCCCCATACAGCCCCATACAGCCCCCATTACAGCCCCATACAGCCCCATACTGCCCCATACAGAACCATACAGAACCATACAACCCATACAGCCCCGTACAGCCCCATACAGCCCCATACAGCCCTATACTGCCCCATACAGCCCCATACAACCCCATACAGCCCCATACTGCCCCATACAGAACCATACAGCCCCATACAGCCCCATACAGCCCCATTACAGCCCCATACTGCCCCATACTGCCCCATACAGAACCATACAGCCCCATACAGCCCCATACAACCCCATACAGCCCCATACTGACCCATACAGAACCATACAGACCCATACGGCCCCATACAGCCCCATACAGCCCCATACAGCCCCATACAGCCCCATACAGCCCCATACAGCCCCATACAGCCCCCATACTGCCCAATACAGCCCCGTACAGCCCCATACAGCCCCCATACAGCCCCATACTGCCCAATACAGCCCGCGTACAGCCCTATACAGCCCCATACAACCCCATACAGCCCCATACTGCCCCATACAGAACCATACAGACCCATACGGCCCCATACAGCCCCATACAGCCCCATACAGCCCTATACAGCCCCATAGGCATCCCCATACAGCCCCATACAGCCCCATACTGCCCAATACAGCCCCGCACAGCCCCCATACAGCCCCATACAGCCCCATACAGCCCCATACTGCCCAATACAGCCCCGTACAGCCCCATACAGCCCTATACAGCCCCGTACAACCCCATACAGCCCCATACAGCCCCATACAACCCCATACAGCCCCATACAGCCCCATACAACCCCATACAGCCCCATACAGCCCCATACAGCCCCATACAGCCCCAGCCCTGTTTCTGGTTAAAGAGCCCTCATGCTATCTTATAGTAGTGTGCAAATTTACATGTATATTTAAAAAAAAAATGTTAACCTTTATTTAACTAGGCAAGTCAGTTAAGAACAAATTCTTATTTTCAATGACGGCCTGGGAACAGTGGGTTAGCTGCCTGTTCAGGGGCAGAACGACAGATTTGTACCTTGTCAGCTCGGGGATTCGAACTTGCAACCTTTCGGTTACCTGGACCTGGTTTCATTTACACATGGCCTGGTTTCATTTACACGTGACCTGGTTTCATTTACACGTGACCTGGTTTCATTTACACGTGACCTGGTTTCATTTACACGTGACCTGGTTTCATTTTACACGTGACCTGGTTTCATTTACACGTGACCTGGTTTCATTTACACGTGACCTGGTTTCATTTACACGTGACCTGGTTTCATTTACACGTGACCTGGTTTCATTTACACGTGACCTGGTTTCGTTTACACGTGACCTGGTTTCATTTACACGTGACCTGGTTTCATTTACACGTGACCTGGTTTCATTTACACGTGACCTGGTTTCATTTACACGTGACCTGGTTTCATTTACACGTGACCTGGTTTCATTTACACGTGACCTGGTTTTCATTGACCCCAAGACACTGTTAAGTTGGGTCTGCAGTATCTATGTAAAGTGTTCTTCCTCATCCGTCTGTATTTATACTGCTTGTGTATTGATTCATGTAAATAATATATTCATTTATTTGAATGATTTAGCCAGATTTCCCTGTAGATAACCTGTTAGGCCAGGTTGTGTGTCATCTGTGTCCCACACGGCAGCTGTGGCGTGTATGTGTGCCAGTGTGTGTGTGTGTGTGTGTGTGTGTGTGTGTATGTATGTTGTGTATGTGTGTTGTGTGGGCAGGGTGCTGGTAGGAAAACCTCACACCACCAGGTAGTAAACATCACACCACCAGGTAGTAAACATCACACTACCAGGTAGTAAACATCACACTACCAGGTAGGATACATCACACCACCAGGTAGTAAACATCACACCACCAGGTAGAAAACATCACACTACCAGGTAGAAAACATCACACCACCAGGTAGGATACATCACACTACCAGGTAGGATACATCACACCACCAGGTAGGTAGGAAACATCACACCACCAGGTAGGAAACATCACACCACCAGGTAGGTAGGAAACATCACACCACCAGGTAGGAAACATCACACTACCAGGTAGTAAACATCACACTACCAGGTAGTAAACATCACACCACCAGGTAGGTAGAAAACATCACATCACCAGGTAGGAAACATCACACTACCAGGTAGAAAACATCACACTACCAGGTAGGATACATCAGACTACCAGGTAGTAAACATCACACCACCAGGTAGGACACATCACACCACCAGGTAGGAAACATTTGTTTGTACTCTTGGTTATGTGTTGCAGTGTGTGTGTGGGTGTGTGTGTGTGTGTGTGTGTGGGGGTGTGTGTGGGTGTGTGGGTGTGTATGTGTGGGTGTGTGTGTGTGTGTGTGTGTGTGTGTGTGTGTGTGTGTGTGTGTGTATGTATGTTGTGTATGTGTGTTGTGTGGGCAGGGTGCTGGTAGGAAAACCTCACACCACCAGGTAGTAAACATCACACCACCAGGTAGGAAACATCACACCACCAGGTAGGAAACATCACACCACCAGGTAGGTAGGAAACATCACACCACCAGGTAGGTAGGAAACATCACACCACCAGGTAGGAAACATCACACTACCAGGTAGGAAACATCACACTACCAGGTAGGAAACATCAGGTAGGAAACATCACACTACCAGGTAGGAAACATCACACCACCAGGTAGGAAACATCACACTACCAGGTAGGAAACATCACACTAACAGGTAGGAAACATCACACTACCAGGTAGGAAACATCACACTACCAGGTAGGAAACATCACACCACCAGGTAGGTAGGAAACATCACACCACCAGTTAGGAAACATCACACCACCAGGTAGGTAGGAAACATCACACCACCAGGTAGGAAACATCACACTACCAGGTAGGATACATCACACTACCAGGTAGGAAACATCACACTATCAGGTAGGATACATCACACTACCAGGTAGGACACATCACACCACTAGGTAGGAAACATCACACCACCAGGTAGGTCGGAAACATCACACTACCAGGTAGGTAGGAAACATCACACCACCAGGTAGGTAGGAAACATCACACCACCAGGTAGGAAACATCACACTACCAGGTAGGAAACATCACACCACCAGGTAGGAAACATCAGACTACCAGGTAGGAAACATCACACCACCAGGTAGGTAGGAAACATCACACCACTGGTAGGAAACATCACACCACCAGGTAGTAAACATCACACCACTAGGTAGGAAACATCACACTACCAGGTAGTAAACATCACACCACTAGGTAGGAAACATCACACTACCAGGTAGGAAACATCACACCACTAGGTAGGAAACATCACACTACCAGGTAGTAAACATCACACTACCAGGTAGGAAACATCACACCACCAGGTAGGAAACATCACACCACCAGGTAGGAAACATCACACCACCAGGTAGGAAACATCACACTACCAGGTACACTACCAGGTAGTAAACATCACACTACCAGGTAGTAAACATCACACCACTAGGTAGGAAACATCACACCACCAGGTAGGAAACATCACACCACCAGGTAGGAAACATCACACCACCAGGTAGGAAACATCACACTACCAGGTACACTACCAGGTAGTAAACATCACACTACCAGGTAGTAAACATCACACCACTAGGTAGGAAACATCACACCACCAGGTAGGAAACATCACACCACCAGGTAGGAAACATCACACTACCAGGTAAGAAACATCACACTACCAGGTAGTAAACATCACACCACCAGGTAGGTAGGAAACATCACACCACCAGGTAGGAAACATCACACCACCAGGTAGGAAACATCACACTACCAGGTAGAAAACATCACACTACCAGGTAGAAAACATCACACTACCAGGTAGGAAACATCACAACATCACACTACCAGGTAGGATACATCAGACTACCAGGTAGTAAACATCACA
Organism: Oncorhynchus nerka; assembly: GCF_034236695.1. NCBI lineage: Eukaryota > Metazoa > Chordata > Actinopteri > Salmoniformes > Salmonidae > Oncorhynchus > Oncorhynchus nerka. The sequence continues at coordinate 999 of NW_027033550.1, read as the reverse complement.
CCACCAGGTAGGAAACATCACACCACCAGGTAGGAAACATTTGTTTGTACTCTACATCTCCAATTGACTCTAATGATGCCAATTAGCCTATCAGAAGCCTCTAAAGCCATGACATCATTTTCTGGAATTTTCCAAGCTGTTGAAAGGCACAGTCAACTTATATGTAAACTGCTGACCCACTAGGATTGTGATACAGTGAACTATAAGTGAAATAATCTGTCTGTAAACAATTGTTGGAAAAATTCCTTGTGCCAACCTACGTGTAAGTAAACTTCCAACTTCAACTGTGTGTGAAACTTATCATTTTTTTGTTGTGTAGCGGAGGCTTAATGGCTTAATGGCTTAATGTCTTCTCCATCAACTTGTTACTTTAGCAGATAGCACTCGCTTTTATTCGGTCGACAAATATATGTATATATTTATAATATATATGTATATATTTATAATATCTATGTTATATATTTATAATATATATGTATATATTTATAATATATATGTATATATTTATAATATATATGTATATATTTATAATATCTATGTTATATATTTATAATATATATGTATATATTTATAATATATATGTATATATTTATAATATATATGTATATATTTATAATATATATGTTATATATTTATAATATATATGTATATATTTATAATATATATGTATATATTTATAATATATATGTATATATTTATAATATATATGTTATATATTTATAATATATATGTATATATTTATAATATCTATGTTATATATTTATAATATATATGTATATATTATAATGTATATGTATATAAGAGTTTATAATGTATATGTATATATTTATAATGTATATGTATATATTTATAATGTATATGTATATATTTATAATATATAACATATATATTATAAATATATACATATATATTATAAATATATACATATATATTATAAATATATACATATATATTAATATATAATAGGTCTCTCCAGAGATGTTTGATCGGGTTCAAGTC
>NW_027033549.1:0-6418 GCF_034236695.1 Oncorhynchus nerka | reverse complement strand
GTGATGTGGCAACATGACATCCTTTGTGTTACCTTTTGTGTTGTGGCAACATCACATCCTTGTTGTTGTTACCTTTGTGTTGTGGCAACATGACATCCTTGTTGTTTGTTACCTTTGTGTTGTGGCAGCGTGACATCCTTGTTGTTGTTACCTTTGTGCTGTGGCAGCGTGACATGCTTGTGTTACCTTTGTGTTGTGGCAACATGGCATCCTTGTTGTTGTTACTCTCAGTGATGTGGCAAACATGACATCCTCTTGTGTTACCTTTTGTGTTGTGGCAACATGACATCCTTTTGTTGTTGTTACCTTTGTGTTGTGGCAACGTGGACATCCTTGTTGTTTGTTACCTTTGTGTTGTGGCAGCGTGACATACTTGTTGTTGTTACCTTTGTGTTGTGACAACATGACATCCTTGTGTTACCTTTGTGTTGTGGCTTAGCGTGGCATCCTTGTGTTACCTTTTGTGTTGTGGCAACGTGACATCCTTGTGTTACCTTTGTGTTGTGGCAACGTGACATCCTTTGTGTTACCTTTGTGTTGTGGCAACATGGCATCCTTGTGTTACCTTTGTGCTGTGGCAGCGTGACATGTTGTTGTTACCTTTGTGTTGTGGCAACGTGGCATCCTTGTGTTACCTTTGTGTTGTGGCAACATGGCATCCTTGTGTTTACCTTTGTGTTGTGGCAACGTGGCATCCTTTGTGTTACCTTTGTGTTGTGGCAACGTGACATCCTTGTTGTGTTACCTTTGTGTTGTGGCAACGTGGCATCCTTGTTGTTGTTACCTTTGTGTTGTGGCAACATGACATCCTTGTGTTACCTTTGTGTTGTGGCAACATGACATCCTTGTGTTACCTTTGTGTTGTGGCAACATGACATCCTTGTGTTACCTTTGTGTTGTGGCAACATGACATCCTTGTTGTTGTTACCTCTTGTGTTGTGGCAACGTGGCATCCTTGCGGTCGGAGGCCGAGCAATTGGCTGTACCAGGCAGTGATGCAACTAGTCAGGATGCTCTCGATGTTGCAGCTGTAGAACCTTTTGAGGATCTCAGGACCCATGCCAAATCTTTTTAGTTTCCTGAAGGGGAATAGGCTTTGTCGTGCCCTCGTCACTACTGTCTTGGTGTGTTTGTACCTTTCTAGTTTGTTGGTGATGTGGACATCAAGGAACTTGAAGCTCTCAACCTGCTCACAACAGACCCGTAGATGAGAATGGGGGCGTGCTCTGTCCTCCTTTTCCTGTAGTCCACAATCATCTTCTTAGTCTTGATCACGTTGAGGGTTATGTTGTTATTCTGGCACCAGACTACCAGGTCTCTGACCTCCTCCCTATAGGCTGTCGGGTCGTTGTCGGTGATTAGGCCTACCACTGTTGTGTCGTCTGCAAACTTAATGATGGTGTTGGAGTCGTGCCTGGCCGTGCAGTCGTGGGTGAACAGGGAGTACAGGAGTGGACTGAGCACGCACCCCTGAGGGGCTCCAGTGTTGAGGATCTGCGTGGCAGATGTGCTGCTTACCTACCCTCACCACCTGGGGCGGTCCGTCAGGAAGTCCAGGATCCAGTTGCAGAGGGAGGTGTTTAGTCCCAGAATCCTTAGCTTAGTGATGAGCTTTGAGGCTACTATGGTGCTGAACGCTGAGCTGTAGTCAATGAACAGCATTCTACATATGTGTTCCTTTTGTCCAGGTGGGAAAGGGCAGTGTGGAGTGCAATAGAGATTGCATCATCTGTGGATCTGTTTGGGCGGTATGCAAATTGGAGTGGGTCTAGGGTTTCTGGGATAATGGTGTTGATGTGAGCCATTACCAGCCTTTCAAAGCACTTCATGGTTACGGACGTGGAGTGCTACGGGTCTGTAGTCATTTAGGCAGGTTGCACAGGGACTGTGGTGGTCTGCTTGAAATGTTGGTATTACAGACTCAATCAGGGACATGTTGAAAATGTCAGTGAAGACACCTGCCAGTTGGTCAGCACATGCCCGGAGCACACATCCTGGTAATTCATCTGGCCCTGCGGCCTTGTGAATGTTGTCCTGTTTTAAGGTATTACTCACGTCGGCTACGGAGAGCGTGATCACACAGTCGCCCGGAACAGCTGATGCTCTCATGCATGCCTCAGTGTTGCTTTGCCTTCGAAGCGAGCATAGAAGTGATTTAGCTTGTCTGGTAGGCTTGCGTCACAGGGCAACTGGTGGCTGTGCTTCCCTTTAGTTTGTAATGGTTGGCAAGCCCTGCCACATAAGACGAGCGTCAGAGCCGGTGTAGTACGATTCAATCTTAGCCTGTATTGATGCTTTGCCTGTTTGATGGTTCGTCGGAGGGCATAGAAGGATTTCTTATAAGCTTCCGGGTTAGAGTCCCGCACCTTGAAAGCGGCAGCTCTACCTTTAGCTCAGTGCTGAATTTTGCCTGTAATCCATGGCTTTTGGTTGGGGTATGTACGTACAGTCACTTTGGGGCCGACGTCATCGATGCACTTATTGATAAAACCAGTGACTGATGTGGTGTACTCCTCAATGCCATCGGAAGAATCCCGGAACATATTCCAGTCTGTGCTAGCAAAACAGTCCTGTAGTTTAGCATTCTTTATACAGCTGACTGAGTGCGGTCTTAGTTCCAGCATCCGTCTGTGGTGGTAAATAAACAGCCAAGAAAAGTATAGCTGAGAACTCTCTAGGCAAGTAGTGTGGCCTGCAGTTTATGACAATATACTCTACTTCCGGCGAGCAAAATCTAGAGACTTCCTCAGATTTCGTGCACCAGCTGTTGTATACAAATATGCACAGACCACCCCCCCTCGTCTTACCAGAGTGTGCTGTTCTATCTTGCCGGTGCAGCGTATATCCTGCTAGCTTCTTTGGGACTGGAGGGCAGTATTGAGTAGCTTGGATGAATAAGGTGCCCAGAGTAAACTGCCTGCTACTCAGGCCCAAAAGCTAGAATATGCATAACATGTGGATAGAAAACAGTCTTAAGTTTCTAAAACTATTTGAATGATGTCTGTGAGTATGACAGAACTCATATGGCAGGCAAAAACCTGAGAAAGTCTTTGCCTATCCAATATACAGTGTCTATGGGGTCATATTGCACTTACTAAGGCTTCCACTAGATGTCAACAGTCTTTAAAACCTTGTTTCAGGCTTCTACTGTGAAGGGGGAGCGAATAAGAGCTGGTTGACTAAGAGGTCTGGCAGAATGCCATGAGCTAATTCATGCGCGTGGCTGTGAGCTGCGAGCTGCGTTCCTTTTCATTTCTAAAGACAAATGAATTGTCCGGTTGAAACATTATTGAAGATTTATGATAAAAGCATCCTGAAGATTGATTCTATACATCGTTTGACGTGTTTTATACAAACTGTAATATAACTTTTTTGACTTTTCGTCTGAACTAAGAGCTCGCGCATTGTGCATTTGGATTACTGAGCTAAACCCGCAAACAAAAAGGAGGTATTTTATTCATTTATTGTCTAACATGGAGTCCTGGGAGAGCCATCCGGTGAAGATCATCAAAGGTTAGTGATTCATTTTAAGGGCCATAGCCTGGTGTACGTGGACCATATTAATCGAACCCCTCTCTGCGATGTGAAGGGCCATAGCCCGGTGTACGCGGGCCAGATTAATCAAACCCCCTCTCTGCGATATGAAGGGCCATAGCCCGGTGTACGCGGGACATATTAATCAAACCCCTCTGCGATGTGAAGGGCCATAGCCCGGTGTACGCGGGACATATTAATCAAACCCCCTCTCTGCGATGTGAAGGGCCATAGCCCGGTGTACGCGGGCCATATTAATCAAACCCCCTCTCTGCGATATGAAGGGCCATAGCCCGGTGTACGCGGGCCATATTAATCAAACCCCCTCTCTGCGATATGAAGGGCCATAGCCCGGTGTACGCGGGACATATTAATCAAACCCCCTCTCTGCGATGTGAAGGGCCATAGCCCGGTGTACGCGGGACATATTAATCAAACCCCCTCTCTGCGATATGAAGGGCCATAGCCCGGTGTACGCGGGACATATTAATCAAACCCTCTCTGCGATGTGAAGGGCCATAGCCCGGTGTACGCGGGACATATTAATCAAACCCCTCTCTGCGATGTGAAGGGCCATAGCCCGGTGTATGCGAGACATATTAATCAAACCCCTCTCTGCGATGTGAAGGGCCATAGCCCGGTGTACGCGGGACATATTAATCAAACCCCTCTCTGCGATATGAAGGGCCATAGCCCGGTGTACGCGGGACATATTAATCAAACCCCTCTCTGCGATATGAAGGGCCATAGCCCGGTGTACGCGGACATATTAATCAAACTCTCTCTGCGATATGAAGGGCCATAGCCCGTGCACGCGTCATATTAATCAAACCCCCTCTCTGCGATATGAAGGCCATAGCCCGGTGTACGCGTCAGATTAATCAAACCCCCTCTGCTGTGTGAGAAGGGCCATATAGCCCGGTGTACGCGTCAGATTAATCAAACCCCTCTCTGCGATGTGAAGGGCCATAGCCCGGTGTACGCGGGACATATTAATCAAACCCCCTCTCTGCGATATGAAGGGCCATAGCCCGGTGTACGCGACAGCGGAAGGGCCATAGCCCGGTACGCGGCCAGATTAATCAAACCCCCTCTGCGATGTGAAGGGCCATAGCCCGGTGTACGCGGACATATTAATCAAACCCCTCTCTGCGACATATGAAGGGCCATAGCCCGGTGTACGCGGGACATATTAATCAAACCCCCTCTCTGCAACGTGAAGGGCCATAGCCCGGTGTACGCGGGACATATTAATCAAACCCCTCTCTGCGATATGAAGGGCCATAGCCCGGTGTACGCGGGGACATATTAATCAAACCCCTCTCTCTGATATGAAGGGCCATAGCCGGTGTACGCGGACATATTAATCAAACCCCTCTCTGCGATATGAAGGGCCATAGCCCGGTGTACGGGACATATTAATCAAACCCCCTCTCTGCGTATGAAGGGCCAGCCCGGTGTACGCGGGCATATTAATCAAACCCCCTCTGCGATGTGAAGGGCCATAGCCCGGTGTCGCGGGCCAGATTAATCAAACCCCTCTCTGCTGTGTGAAGGGCCATAGCCCGGTACGCGGGACATATTAATCAAACCCCCTCTGCGATGTGAAGGGTCGCAAGCGGTGTACGCGGGACAGATTAATCAAACCCCTCTCTGCGATATGAAGGCCATAGCCCGGTATGCATATTAATCAAACCCCTCTCTGCGAGGAAGGGCATAGCCCGGTTAATATTAACAAACCCCTCTCTGCGATGTGAAGGGCCATAGCCGGTGTACGGCGGGACATAGATTAATCAAACCCCTCTCTGCGTATGAAGGGCCATAGCCCGGTACGCGGGACATATTAATCAAACCCCTCTCTGCGATGCCATAGCCCGTGTACGCTGGACATATTAATCAAAACCCCTCTCTGGCGATATGAAGGGCCATAGCCCGGTACGCGACATATTAATCAAACCCCTCTCTGCGAACGCCCGGTGAAGGGCCATATTAATCCCCCTTCCTGCGATATGAAGGGCTATTAATCAAACCCCCTCTGCGATATGAAGGGCCATAGCCCCGGTGTACGCTGGGACATATTAATCAAACCCCCTCTCTGCGATATGAAGGGCCATAGCCCGGTGTACGCGGGACATATTAATCAAACCCTCTGCGATATGAAGGGCCATAGCCCGGTGTACAGCGGGACATATTAATCAAACCCTCTCTGCGATATGAAGGGCCATAGCCCGGTGTACGCGGACATATTAATCAAACCCCTCTCTGCGTGTGAAGGGCCATAGCCCGGTGTACGCGGGCCAGATTAATCAAACCCTCTGCGATGTGAAGGGCCATAGCCCGGTGTAAGCGGGACATAAATCAAACCCCCTCTGCGATATGAAGGGCCGTAGCCGGTGCACGCGGGCCAGATTAATCAAAACCCCTCTGCGATGTGAAGGGCCATAGCCGGTGTACGCTGGCCATATTAATCAAACCCTCTCTGCGATATGAAGGGCCATAGCCCGGTGTACGCGGGACATATTAATCAAACCCCTCTCTGCGATGTGAAGGGCCATAGCCCCGGTGTACGTGGCCAGATTAATCAAACCTCTCTGCGATATGAAGGGCCATAGCCGTGTACGCGGGACATATTAATCAAACCCCCTGCGATGTGAAGGGCCGCTGGCCCGGTGCGCGGGACATATTAATCAAACCCCCTCTGCGTGTGAAGGGCCATAGCCCGGTGTGCAGCGGAACATATTAATCAAACCCCTCTCTGCGATATGAAGGGCCATAGCCCGGTGTGCCTTGAGGACATATTAATCAAACCCCCTCTCTGCGATATGAAGGGCCATAGCCCGGTGTCACGCGGAGACATATTAATCAAACCCCCTCTCTGCGATAT
>NW_027033548.1:0-6413 GCF_034236695.1 Oncorhynchus nerka | reverse complement strand
CAGTGTCTCCGCCCTCCTGTCTCAGCCTCCAGTATTTATGCTGCATTAGTTTATGGTCGGGGGCTAGGGTCAGTTTGTTATATCTGGAGTACTTCTCCTGTCCTATTCGGTGTCCTGTGTGAATCTAAGTGTGCGTTCTCTAATTCTCTCCTTCTCTCTTTCTTTCTCTCTCTCGGAGGACCTGAGCCCTAGGACCATGCCCCAGGACTACCTGACATGATGACTCCTTGCTGTCCCCAGTCCACCTGGCCATGCTGCTGCTCCAGTTTCAACTGGCCTGGGCCCTAGGACCATGTCCCAGGACTACCTGACATGATGACTCCTTGCTGTCCCCAGTCCACCTGGCCATGCTGCTGCTCCAGTTTCAACTGTTCTGCCTTACTATTATTCAACCATGCTGGTCATTTATGAACATTTGAACATCTTGGCCACGTTCTGTTATAATCTCCACACAGCCAGAAGAGGACTGGCCACCCCACATATGCTCTCTCTAATTCTCTCTTTCTTTCTCTCTCTCTCGGAGGACCTGAGCCCTAGGACCGTGCCCCAGGACTACCTGACATGATGACTCCTTGCTGTCCCCAGTCCACCTGACTGTGCTGCTGCTCCAGTTTCAACTGTTCTGCCTTATTATTATTCGACCATGCTGGTCATTTATGAACATTTGAACATCTTGGTCATGTTCTGTTATAATCTCTACCCGGCACAGCCAGAAGAGGACTGGCCACCCCTGCATAGCCCGGTTCCTCTCTAGGTTCTTCCAGGTTTTGGCCTTTCTAGGGAGTTTTTCCAGCCACCGTGCTTTTACACTGCATTGTTTGCTATTCAGTTTACTGGGTTTCTGTACAGCACTTTTGAGTGATGGATTGGGGCTGATGTAATGAAGGGCTATATAAATAAATTTGATTTGATTTGATTAGATTATGTCATTAGTCACATGGTAGAAACCTGGAACACACACATAGAAAATATTGACACCACACACACACACACACACACACACCATCACACATGTCTCTGTGTACAGCCATAGTATTTGATCACCTCTCTCCTCTCCTTATCTTTTTTCTCTATCATCCCCTTTTTCCATCATCCCTCACACCTCCGATTTCCTCACGTGACACATGACCCTCTTCCATATTTCCTCCATCAATATTAACACATACCCTCTTTTTCTCCCAAAAATACATTCCCATTCTTGATTATGTGTAACAGTGTGTATGTAGGCTATTGTATATGACATTTCCAATTAAAACAAACTACATACCCTCTCCTGCTCACTAACAGCTAACCTGAAAGTTAATCAATGCACTCACGGTCTGCTCCATCACAAAGAACAATTTCCAAATCATCCTTCATCCTCTCTGGGCAGTCCCACAATATTTTGAAAGTGATTGGAACAAATTGGGCGATGTGTGATAGTGCTATCTCCTTCTTTTGATGACCCGATCTGATCCTGACATGGTTAGATTGGTGAAAGCAATGAGGTGGGAACCTGGAAACGGTCATTTGCCTGTTCAGGGAAAAAATTGCCTAATTTCATGCAATAATCTTTTATAATACCACTTACATTTTTTTATAACCACTTAAACGAAAAAAAAATTAAAATGTTCATTTAAAACGTTACTTCATCCAAATGTATCATGCAACTGAGGCAACAACATGTTCATAGAAAGGAAATGAATAGACATCAGATTGCTATTGACACGTCTCTCATGTTCTTTAGACACAGCCTGTTCTTGGATGAGTAGAAAATATAAATCACATTTCTATTCACCAGAACAGACATTGTGTTAATGTTGATGATGTTTGAAACCCCATGGCCTTTTCAGTTGAATGGACCCTTCACTAAGCCCCGCCGCAGAATTTTGGGCAACCAATCGCAGAGCTCCAATGGATAGCAACTGTCGTCGAGTGCGACACGACACCTCGGACAAGCTCATGTTTGAAACACAAAGACAGTGAGGGCAGTGGGAAAACAGAATTACTTGGAAACCAGGAACCATCAGTTGCTTTCCAAGAACCAGGCTGAAGAGATTTAATCAAGAGCTGATCCATCACATTGAAGATATTAGCTCTTCTGAAGTGTAAAAATACCCACTACTACTTAACAAACCTAATATATAACTTTCATTTAAAATGAGACTTTATTCAAGTGTAGTTGCAACAGAAGCAAGAACATACTGTACAACCAGTGTTCTTTCTTTTTTCACTTCTCTCCTCTCCTTTTCCCCCAACAACTCCTAATATTTTTCTTTCTATTAACACCTTTTCCCCATCCCTCATACAGCGCCCCCACACCTCCTATTTCACCTGATCTCTTCCATATTTCCTCAATAACATCCTCCTCCTCTTTGTTCTATCCAAGAAGACCACACTCTCCATTCCTGTCTGTGTATAGCAGTGTGTTGGTAGGCTATTGTATGTATCATTTACCAATTAAAACAAACCACATTTATTCTCTCCTGCTAACTAGCAGCTAACCTGAAAATTCAGCACCTAATTCTCACGGTCTGTTCCGTCGCAGTTAGAACAATTCTAATTTAAAATCATCCTTCCTCATCTCGAGCAGCCTGTTATCCGCTTTGATTGATTGGAACACATTGGGTGCATGTATAATCATTAGCTCATCTATATTTTAAACCTGACATCCTAAATACTTCCAATACATTTTTTAAAGTTGTTTAACCTAAACAGAAGCTCTAACTTACCATTGACAATAACATGCTACTAAGTTAAATTAGACATCACTAGATCTGCTTTTGACTCAGTGTCAAACACATCTGAATATTCAACATGTTTGTAGACAGAAAATGGTATAGATTTATCAGATTGCTATTGACATCTCACACTTACTTTAGACCTCACAGCCTGCTCTGGATGTGTAGAAAATAAACCATGTATATTACCTATAAACCAGACAGTGTGTTAATGTTTATGTTTGAAACCCCATGGTCTTCATCAGTTATACAGTTACCAATGAGTTGAAATACTCAAATACTTCCCCCCTGTGACTGGGTTCGAATCCGAGTCTCCTGCATGCCACAAGACTGCAATAGCCGCCGAGCTAAAGCCTAGCCATTAGCTAGCTTGGGGAGCTTACTCAAGACTCCAGGTCTCAGACAAGGTGACTCATCAAGCAAGTGTGGTTCATGGAATCCCCTCCGTAACACATAGGCCTACCCATCCCAAATTAGAGACCTGAAGACTAGCATAAGCTCCCTGAGCAAGCTAATGCCTGGGCTGAAAGAGTGACTGAACGCACCGATTTGCATGTGTTTTTACATTGTTTAATTGAACCTTTATTTAACTAGGCAAGTCAGTTAAGAACAAATTCTTATTTACAATGACGGCCTACCCCGGCCAAACCCTTACCCGGAAGACACTGGGCCAATTGTGCTCAGCCCTATGGGACTCCCAATCTCCGCCGGTTGTGATACAGCCTGGAATCGAACCTGGGTCTGTAGTGATGCCCTAGCACTGAGATGCAGTGCCACTCTGCTGCTCATTAAACAACAACTATTTCAGTCTTGGGGATGGACGGATGTGGCAGTTACTGATGTTTGTCTCTATGACAAACCGTAGGAACAAAGCTAGTACTCCAAAACTACCTGTAAACTTGCGCTTTCACATATGAAAATCAGATATGTACTCACATATGATAAACTCTGCATGTTGAAATCTCACTTTCATGTGGAGTTACACTTTCACATCTGGTGGTGAAATAGTGTTATTTCCCCCTAAATAGTCGGAAGGAATCTAAGATAACTCAAGGAAGTTTTTACTGAGGAGGTTTTAGTCACCCAATTGTACATCTAGCAATGTGTTGTCTTATGTAAACAAAGTCCGATCCACTGCACTGCTGGGCAGGTTTGTCTCATTGTCTGTGCGTTCTGCAGTAGGATTGGATAGAGAGCAATCAATGTAGCTGTGTATCCTGTGTTAGTGGGGCAGTGAGCATTGTCGAAATCAAAAGCAGTTAGTAATGACAAACTCACATACAAAACTCAGTTTTGGACGAGACTGACTTTGATGAACATTTTGTCCTATTTACACTTAGAGTAAATTTTGACATTAGAATAAATGTTTCTGAATAATAAGGATGCCACATAAGTTGTTTATTGCCTCAGTTGCACTTTAAGCTCAGCAGGCTAACACAGTAAACCACCTCCTTACACATCTAATAAACAATACTATTATAGCCATGAAGCTTCCATCTGGAATCTGCATTAAGGGAAACAGCACCACTCTTCGCCCCCACAGCTCTTGTTATTGCTTTCTTTGTTTTGTTCATGAAATGGAGGAAACTGAAAAGAGGAGCATCTACACAGTGTGTGGTAAAAGTTTGGATCACGCAGTGATGTCTGAGGAGAAAAAACAGTGTTTATGGTTTTGTAGTGACTTTGTTATTGTACTATCCCAAACGGACAGTTTCACCAATTAAAGATGGAGTCTGCATTAGGAAACAGCGTCCCTGTTCACCCCAGTGCCTTTGTTATGGTTTTGTTTTGTTGACTAAACGGAGGTGAGGAGCTTCTAAACGGAGAGGAGGAGCTTCCAAACGGAGAGGAGGAGCTTCCAAATGGAGAGGAGGAGCTTCCAAATGGAGAGAGAGGAGGAGCTTCCAAATGGAGGAGAAAGGGGGAAAAAACATTCTGTACATAATGTTCTGTTCTACCACGCGCGTGCAGTTTTGTCTGAGGGGCAAAAAACAGTGTTTGTTGTTTGTAATCGTTTTGTTGTTGTAATAGCCAAACAGATGTGGCAGTTTCACCAGATTCCATCTTTAAGCTTTTTAGCATTAACTTGAGGACAAACTCAAATCTACAGGCCACAGGCAAGGTTATTTATCACCTCTGTTAAACAGTCATCCATTCACACATTAGACAAATCAATAAATTATTATTCAGCCACAGGTCCCCAATGAGCCCCTTGGATCATCTGTCCGTCACAGAAACACCTGTGGGGAGGAACACCGGAGAGAACAATAAAGGCTTTCGGTCCTGAGGATGTGTAGAACAGAAACCTTATACCTCCTCCTTGTCTGCCTTATCTCGTCTCTCCTTCTGTCCTCCTTCTCATTCCTACTTCCATCCCCTCCGTTCTTCCCCCTCTTTTCGCCCAATGGAAAACTTTTCTCCACATAACTGAGAAGTGGTGGTGCTCATACACCTAGGATTGCCACACAAGAAAAGTGGGCTGCCCCCCCCCCCTCCCTCCAGAGTGAGTAAAAAAGAAGGACAAAACCAGAAATGTTCACTTGATACTCAGGGTGTCTTCTTGAAGACACTGGTAATGGGTTAAGGCTTCACCTTTCTTAAGCATTCACGTGGATATAACAACTAAGCCTGTATAGTGGAGAAAAAAACGGTAACAAATTCAACCATTTCAACTTTTCTTCCTGTGTTTTCTGATGGCTGCAAAGTAGGCTCATTCTGTCTCACTTCTTTCGTAAGATTACACTGCAGTAATTCTAGTGGGTCAAGGTCAAAGACCTCAAGCTCAATTCCTTTGAGTTAACAGACCAAGATACATCAAAGCCTTGCTGTAGCCTTTAAATCAGAATGAGGAAATACTTTGAACTCTCCTACAGTGACCTTGCTTACCACTCTCATTTCTCTGCAAAACCCGGAAAGAAATCATTTGGAGAGCTGAGAACACACAACAGTTACGGGGAGGGTGCTTTACAGGTAGTCCCCTCAGATGCAAACGTTTAGACAAGAGCTTTGTTTGAAGCAAAGAATTGTGGCCTTGGAAAAGCAATTTATTTAATGTTAATTGAGGCAGAACGGTTGTTGCAGCTTGGAGGATACAAGAACACACAATCACAACATGTCAATTGGTAAAAACAGATCAGATATTGTGCGCCAAATTAAATATCCTCCATGCATATTTCCTCTATAGGAGGAGGAAAGTCCTATGCCTGTCAGACGATACTTGTAGGTATATTTAATATTTTGGAAACAATTGTCTGACTACAATACAGCTGCCTTGAACATACTATTTTTTCCCCAAATACTTTAAGCCTTTGATTTGGTCGGGTTTTGCTCTTTTGGGATGATTCCATTGGTTTCACTGCGCAAGACAAGCAAAATCAAGCGTTGCTAAAGTATTTGAAAGAAAACCCAGTTCTGCAGGATAGCGTTGTGCCGCTGACGAGAGTCTGAAGGTTTGAAAAGTCAGCAGCCATCCCCATCACAACACCTTCCACCCAGGCTAGCCTGTCAGGCCGAGGGAAACAATCCGCTCCTCAACCTAGGAATGGGCTGTGGAACCTGGGGAAGCCGGCCGACAGGCCGGTAGGGATATCCTTGTCTCATCGCGCACCAGTGACTCCTGTGGCGGGCCGGGCGCAGTGCACGCTACCCAAGGTTGCCAGGTGCACAGTGTTTCCTCCAACACATTGGTGCGGC
>NW_027033547.1:0-6413 GCF_034236695.1 Oncorhynchus nerka | reverse complement strand
ATTTAACCAGGTAGGCTAGTTGAGAACAAGTTCTCATTTGCAACTGCGACCTGGCCAAGATAAATCAAATCAAATCAAATTTTTATTTGTCACATACACATGGTTAGCAGATGTTAATGCGAGTGTAGCGAAAGGCTTGTGCTTCTAGTTCCGACAATGCAGTAATAACCAACAAGTAATCTAGCTAACAATTCCAAAACTACTACCTTATAAACACAAGTGTAAGGGGATAAAGAATATGTACATAAAGATATATGAATGAGTGATGGTACAGAGCGGCATAGGCAAGATACAGTAGATGGTATTGAGTGCAGTATATACATATGAGATGAGTATGTAAACAAAGTGGCATAGTTAAAGTGGCTAGTGATACATGTATTACATAAATATGCAGTAGATGATATAGAGTACAGTATATACATATACATATGAGATGAATAATGTAGGGTATGTAAACATTATATTAGGTAGCATTGTTTAGTGGCTAGTGATATACAGTATTTTACATCATTTCCCATCAGTTCCCATTATTAAAGTGGCTGGAGTTGAGTCAGTGTGTTGGCAGCAGCCACTCAATGTTAGTGGTGGCTGTTTAACAGTCTGATGGCCTTGAGATAGAAGCTGTTTTTCAGTCTCTCGTTCCCAGCTTTGATGCACCTGTACTGCCCTCGCCTTCTGGATGATAGCGGGGTGAACAGGCAGTGGCTCGGGTGGTTGTTGTCCTTGATGATCTTTATGGCCTTCCTGTGACATCGGGTGGTGTAGGTGTCCTGGAGGGCAGGTAGTTTGCCCCCGGTGATGCATTGTGCAGACCTCACTACCCTCTGGAGAGCCTTACGGTTGTGGGCGGAGCAGTTGCCGTACTAGGCGGTGATACAGCCCGACAGGATGCTCTCGATTGTGCATCTGTAGAAGTTTGTGAGTGCTTTTGGTGACAAGCCACATTTCTTCAGCCTCCTGAGGTTGAAGAGGCGCTGCTGCGCCTTCTTCACGATGCTGTCTGTGTGGGTGGACCAATTCAGTTTGTCTGTGATGTGTACGCCGAGGAACTTAAAACGTACTACCCTCTCCACTACTGTTCCATCAATGTGGATAGGGGGGTGTTCCCTCTGCTGTTTCCTGAAGTCCACAATCATCTCCTTAGTTTTGTTGACGTTGAGTGTGAGGTTATTTTCCTGACACCACACTCCGAGGGCCCTCACAAAGCAGTGTGACACAGACAACAACACAGAGTTACACATGGAGGAAACAATAAACAAGCCAATAACACAGTAGAGGAAAGAAAGTCTATACACAGTGTGTGCAAAAGGCATGAGGAGGTAGGCAATAAATAGGCCATAGGAGCGAATACTTACAATTTTAGCAGATTAACACTGGAGTGATAAATGAGCAGATGATGATGTGCAACTAGAGATACTGGTGTGCAAAAGAGCAGAAAAGTCAATCAAATAAAAACAGTATGGGGATGAGGTAGGTAGATTGGGTGGGCTATTTACAGATTTACTATGTACAGCTGCAGTGATCGGTTAGCTGCTCAGATAGTTGATGTTTATCAAAGTTGGTGAGGGAAATAAAAGTCTCCAAATTTCAGTGGTTTTTGCAATTCGTTCCAGTCACTGGCAGCAGAGAACTGGAAGGAAAGGCATCCAAATGAGGCGTTGGCTTTGGGGATGATCAGTGAGATATACCTGCTGGAACGCGTACTACGGGCGGGTGTTGTTATCCTGACCAGTGAACTGAGATAAGGCGGAGCTTTACCTAGCATAGACTTATAGATGACCTGGAGCCAGTGGGTCTGGCGACGAATATGTAGCGAGGGCCAGACGACTAGAGCAACAGGTCGCAGTGGTGGGTGGTATAAGGTGATGTGGTAACAAAATGGATTGCACTGTGATAGACTGCATCCAGTTTGCTGAGCAGAGTGTTGGAAGCTATTTTGTAGATGACATCGCCAAAGTCGAGGATCGATAGGATAGTCAGTTTTACTAGGGTAAGTTTGGCGGCGTGAGTGAAGGAGGCTTTGTTGCGAAATAGAAAGCCGATTCTAGATTTGATTTTGGATTGGAGATGTTTATTATGAGTCTGTAAGGAGAGTTTACAGTCTAGCCAGACACCTAGGTAATTATAGTTGTCCACATATTCTAGGTCAGAACCGTCCAAGGTGGTGATGCTAGTCGGGCGGAAGGGTGAGGGCAGCGAACGTTTGAAGAGCATGCATTTCGTTTTAGTAGCGTTTAAGAGCAGTTGGAGGCCACGGAAGGAGTGTTGTATGGCATGGAAGCTCGTTTGGAGGTTAGTTAGCACAATGTCCAAGGAAGGGCCAGAAGTATACAGAATGGTGTCGTCTGCGTAGAGGTGGATCAGGGAATTGCCCGCAGGAAGTGCGACATCATTGATATATACAGAGAAAAGAGTCGGCCCGAGAATTGAACCCTGTGGTACCCTCATGGAGACTGCCAGAGGTCCGGACAACATGCCCCCCGATTTGACACACTGAACTCTGTCTGCAAAGTAGTTGGTGAACTAGGCGAGGCAGTCGTCAGAAAATCTAAGGCTATTGAGTCTGCCGAAAGAATACGATGATTGACAGAGTCGAAAGCCTTGGCCAGGTCGATGAAGACGGCTGCACAGTACTGTCTTTTATCGATGGCGGTTATGATATCGTTTAATACCTTGAGCGTGACTGAGGTGTACCCATGACCGGCTCCGAAGCCGGATTGCACAGCGGAGAAGGTGCGGTGGGATTCTAAATGGTCAGTGATGTTTATTAACTTGGCTTTCAATGACTTTAGATAGGCAGGGCAGGATGGATATCCGGTGTCCTGTGTGAATTTAAGTGTGCTCTCCTTAAGACCATGCCTCAGGACTACCTGGCCTGATGACTCCTTGCTCTCCACTGCTGCTCCAGGTTCAACTGTTCTGCCTGCGGTGATGGAATACTGACTTGTTCACCGGACATGCTACCTGTCCCAGACCTGCTGATTTCACATCTCTAGAGACAGCAGGAGCGGTAGAGATACTCTGAATGATCGGCTATGAAAAGCCAACTGACATTTACTCCTGAGGTGCTGACCTGTTGCAACCACTGTGGTTATTATTATTTGACCCTGCTGGTCATCTATGAACACCTTGGCCATGTTCTGTTATCATTTCCACCCAGCACAGCCAGAAGAGGACAGGACACCCCTCTGATTCCTCTCTAGGTTTCTTCCTAGGTTCTGGCCTTTCTAGGGAGTTTGTCCTAGCCTAGGTGCTTCTACACCTGCATTGCTTGCTGTTTGGGTTTTAGGCTGGGTTTCTGTGCAGCACTTTGTGACATCAGCTGATGTAAGAATGGTTTTATAAATACATTTGATTGATGGTCTCCATTTGTGTTTGTTTTGAACTATCCTTTTAGGGTGAGGGACAAGATATCGACCACTCCTTATGTAGATGTTTCACAAGAACACTTTCCTCACAATGTGTTTTCCAAACACCACCACATAATGTAGTGGAGTTTCCAATGTGTCAGCCATAGGGAACCACTGTTTGAAGCTCACTGTATGCAGTAAAGAGGGTCAAATAATACATACAAATACTAGATGTGTAACGCAGACACTGGGAGTTAGGAAGCAAGTACAGGGGGTCAAATAATACATACAAATACTAGATGTGTAACACAGACACTGGGAGTTAGGAAACAAGTACAGGGGGTGAATTTAATAATAAATAGAACAATACAAAACAAGAGTTTAGCATCTGGACATGAGAAAGATAACTAATACTGCCTGGGGACACAACCAAAGGGAATGACAGATAAAGGGGAGGTAATCAGAAGTGATGGAGTCCAGGTGAGTCTCATGAGACGCAGGTGCGCGTTACGATGGTGGCAGGGGTCCATAATAATAAGTAAACTGCCGACAATGAGGAGAGGGGAAGGGGGAGTAGACGTGACAGTACCCCCTCCCTGAAGCGTGGCTCAAGAAGCAGGACGCCGACCAGAGGAACGGTCCCGAGTATCAGGAGCAGGCCGGTCACCTCTGATGAGGCACGGGAACCTGAAGAGCCAGCTGAAGCGCGGGACCAAGTCGAGCCGGCTGAGGCACGGGAAACAGGTGAACCGGCTGAGGCGCGGGAGCCTGACGGACTGTCTAAGGCATCCCCGGTAGCTCCGGCAGTGGCCCTTGGACCCGACATCACCAGCAAAATTTTTTTTTTTTAAATGTAAAATCACTTTTGCTTCCATTTGTTGGGCCAGTATTCTGTAACGCAGACACTGGGAGAGTGCAAGCAAGTACAGGGAGTAAAATGAATAATAAATGGAACAATACAAAACAAGAGTAGCATCTAGAAATGGAAACATAACTAATACTGCCTGGGGAACGAACCAAAGGGAATGACAGACATAAGGTAGGTAATCAAAGAAGTGATGGTGAGTCTCATGAGGTGCAGGTGTGCGTAACGATGGTGGCAGGTGTGCGTAATAATAAGTGAACGGGCAACAATGAGTGCCAGAGAGGGGGAGCAGGAGTAGAAGTGACAAGAAGTGCCATGCATTGCCCCCTGGTCGCATAACATTGGGGTTGAGTATGAGCAACACTGTTCAATCAAACTAGGCAGAAAGCCCAGTTCAGGGTCTGACCCTTTTTTTTTCCATTTCCGCCTAAAATATCCAAATCTAACTGCTTGTAGCTCAGGACTTGAAGCAAAGATATGCATATTCTTGATACTATTTCAAAGGAAACACTTTGAAGTTTGTGGAAATGTGAAATTAATGTAGGAGAATATAACACATTAGATCTGGTAAAAGATAATACAAACAAAAAAACACATGTTTTCTATTTTTCTTGTTACATCATGTTTGCAATGCAATAGAAAGGCCAGACAGTGATGTATGATTCTAGGTGTAATTTAGATGTTGTCCACAAGATGGGAGCAGTGTGTGCAAAGTTTCAGACTGATCCAGTGAAGAATTACATCACTACACAATATGTTGTATCATGTCTGCCAGGTGTTTGCCCAAATGCGCCGAATTGGTCAATTTATACATTATCAAGTAACTATAGCGAACATACAACAATGCTATGGTAATAAAATTGTTTAAGTTTACACACTCCCAGGAATGTCATACATGATGGGTCATTAGCTTCCTTACAGAAAAGACACTAACCTTCACACATCTAGAGGGCCGGGCGGCGTGTGTGTGGAGCCAGAGAGAGCAGTGGGGTCAAACTGTGGAACCCAGTTCCTACATTTGAATATAAAAATAGATTTTTTCAAACAAGACAATACTACATTTTTCATCTGGGACCCTCAGGATGACAAATCAGAGCAAGAATGTAAGTACATTATTTACCTTTAGAGGTGAATGTATCAAACCAGTTGCCGTGATAAAAGTGTTTTGTTGTTGTGCTCTATCCTCAAACAATGGCATGGTCTTTTTCTGCTGTAATAGCTACTGTAAACTGGACACTGCAGGTAGATTAACAAGAATTTAAGCTTTCTGCTCACATAAGACATGTCTATGTCCCGGAAAGTTGGCTATTGTTTACAACGTCATTCTAGTAACATTATCACATACTGAGCAACTACGGTCGTAGTATTAGGGACACCAATCCCGTAGAGGTTAAAGACTTTGTTAAAGGGTAAGTTCACCCTAAAATCAAATCAGCCTTAGTTGAGCTGAATCTATATTACGTAATAAACATTTCCTGTAGATGTCTTTTAGTGTTTAGGCCTCAATCACAACTGAATGAGAAAGATTGGCACCATTACAATACAGCTAACGTTACAGCATACTGTACATCTTCCTATTTGCCTGGGTTAAGACAATACAGTATGGTTTTAGTTTGCAAGTCAGTCACACTGTTTTGCCCCTGCCTACCTGTGTGTTTCCCTTTAACTATCTCACAACTTGCTGTGTTGTAATTTAATAGGCAAGTCAGTTAAGAACAAATTTTTATTTTCCATGACAGCCTAGGAACAGTGGGTTAACTGCCTGTTCAGGGGCAGAACGACAGATTTGGACCTTGTCAGCTCGGGGGGTTGAACTTGCAACCTTCCGGTTACTAGTCCAACGCTCTAACCACTAGGCTCCCTGTCCTTGCTGTCCTTGCTGCTCATTTAATTTATGTGAACTTGTTGGAAAGGAACTTTTGTTTGCATCCCTGCATCCATAATTATGGAATTGACAGAGGAAGACAGAGGAAGCTTGCTGTCCTTGCTGTGTTGTGAAACAACAACTCTAGTTTAACTTCTAGGGGTAGGGGGGGACTTTTCAAGACAGTTTTGAAAAGTCCTCTCCCTTCCCCTAGAAGTTAAACCAGAGTTTCCTCTGTCTTCCTCTGTCAATTCCCCAATTATGGATGCAAACAAAAGTTCCTTGCCAACAAGTTCACATAAATTAAATGAGCCATGACTTGAGCTGTTTTTGG
>NW_027033546.1:0-6407 GCF_034236695.1 Oncorhynchus nerka | reverse complement strand
TTACGTATTACATTCGGCCCGGTATTGGGTCAATGATACCACTACTGGTATCTGTTTGTACACAGGTCAATGATACCTCTACTGGTATCTGTCTGTACACAGGTCAATGATACCTCTACTGGTATCTGTCTGTGCACAGGTCAATGATACCTCTACTGTATCTGTCTGTACACAGGTCAATGATACCACTACTGGTATCTGTCTGTACACAGGTCATGATACCTCTACTGGTATCTGTCTGTACACAGGTCAATGATACACTCTACTGGTATCTGTCTGTACACAGGTCAATGATACCTCTACTGGTATCTGTCTGTACACAGGTCAATGATACCTCTACTGGTATCTGTCTGTACACAGGTCAATGATACCACTACTGGTATCTGTCTGTACACAGGTCAATGATACCTCTACTGGTATCTGTCTGTACACAGGTCAATGATACCTCTACTGGTATCTGTCTGTACACAGGTCAATGATACCTCTACTGGTATCTGTCTGTACACAGGTCAATGATACATCTACTGGAATCTGTCTGTACACAGGTCAATGATACCTCTACTGGTATCTGTCTGTACACAGGTCAATGATACCTGTACTGGTATCTGTCTGTACACAGGTCAATGATATCACTACTGGTATCTGTCTGTACACAGGTCAATGATACCTCTACTGGTATATGTCTGTACACAGGTCAATGATACCTCTACTGGTATCTGTCTGTACACAGGTTAATGATATCACTACTGGTATCTGTCTGTACACAGGTCAATGATACCTCTACTGGTATCTGTCTGTACACAGGTCAATGATACCTCTACTGGTATCTGTCTGTACACAGGTTAATGATACCACTACTGGTATCTGTCTGTACACAGGTCAATGATACCTCTACTGGTATCTGTCTGTACACAGGTCAATGATACCTCTACTGGTATCTGTCTGTACACAGGTCAATGATACCACATTACATTACATTTAAGTCATTTAGCAGACGCTCTTATCCAGAGCGACTTACAAATTGGTGCATTCACCTTATGACATCCAGTGGAACAGTAGTGCATCTAAATCTTTTAAGGGGGGTGAGAGGGATTATTCACATCCTATCCTAGGTATTCCTTAAAGAGGTGGGGTTTCAGGTGTCTCCGGAAGGTGGTGATTGACTCCGCTGTCTGGCGTCGTGAGGAGTTTGTTCCACCATTGGGGGCAGACAGTTTTGACTGGGCTGGAGCGGGAACTGTACTTCTCAGTGGTAGGGAGGCGAGCAGGCCAGAGGTGGATGAATGCAGTGCCCTTGTTTGGGTGTAGGGCTGATCAGAGCCTGGAGGTACTGAGGTGCCGTTCCCCTCACAGCTCCGTAGGCAAGCACCATGGTCTTGTAGCGGATGTGCGAGCTTCAACTGGAAGCCAGTGGAGAGAGCGGAGGAGCGGGGTGACGTGAGAGAACTTGGGAAGGTTGAACACCAGACGGGCTGCGACGTTCTGGATGATTGTAAGGGGTTTAATGGCACAGGCAGGGAGCCAGCCAACAGCGGTGCAGTAATCCAGACGGGAGATGACAAGTGCCTGGATTAGGACCTGCGCCGCTTCCTGTGTGAGGCAGGGTCGTACTCTGCGGATGTTGTAGGCATGAACCTACAGGAACGGGCCACCGCCTTGATGTTAGTTGAGAGCGACAGGGTGTTGTCCAGGATCACGCCAAGGTTCTTAGCGCTCTGGGGAGGAGGACACAATGGAGTTGTCAACCGTGATGGCGAGATCATGGAACGGGCAGTCCTTCCCGGGAGAAGAGCAGCCCGTCTTGCCGAGTTCAGCTTAAGGTGGTGATCAAGTCATCCACACTGATATGTCTGCCAGACATGCAGAGATGCGATCGCCACCTGGTCATCAGAAGGGGGAAAGGAGAAGATTAATTGTGTGTCGTCTGCATAGCAATGATATTAGAGACCATGTGAGGTCATGACAGAGCCAAGTGACTTGGTGTATAGCGAGAATAGGAGAGGGCCTAGAACAGAGCCCTGGGGACACCAGTGGAGAGCACGTGGTGTGGAGACGGATTCTCGCCACGCCACCTGGTAGGAGCGACCTGTCAGGTAGGACGCAATCAAGCGTGGGCCGCGCCGGAGATGCCCAACTCGGAGAGGTGGAGAGGAGGATCTGATGGTTCACAGTATCGAAGGCAGCCGATAGGTCTAGAAGGATGAGAGCAGAGGAGAGAGAGTTAGCTTTAGCAGTGCGGAGCGCCTCGTGATACAGAGAAGAGCAGTCTCAGTTGAATGACTAGTCTTGAAACCTGACTGATTTGGATCAAGAAGGTCATTCTGAGAGAGATAGCGGGAGAGCTGGCCAAGGACGGCACGTTCAAGAGTTTTGGAGAGAAAAGAAAGAAGGGATACTGGTCTGTAGTTGTTGACATCGGAGGGATCAGTGTAGGTTTTTCAGAAGGGGTGCAACTCTCGCTCTCTTGAAGACGGAAGGGACGTAGCCAGCGGTCAGGGATGAGTTGATGAGCGAGGTGAGGTAAGGGAGAAGGTCTCCGGAAATGGTCTGGAGAAGAGAGGAGGGGATAGGGTCAAGCGGGCAGGTTGTTGGGCGGCCGGCCGTCACAAGACGCGAGATTTCATCTGGAGAGAGAGGGAGAAAGAGGTCAGAGCACAGGGTAGGGCAGTGTGGAGCAGAACCAGCGGTGTCGTTTGACTTAGCAACGAGGATCGGATGTCGTCGACCTTCTTTTCAAAATGGATGACAAAGTCATCTGCAGAGAGGGAGGAGGGGAGGGAGGATTCAGGAGGAGGAGAGGTTGCAAAGAGCTTCCTAGGGTTAGAGGCAGATGCTTGGAATTTAGAGTGGTAGAAAGTGGCTTTAGCAGCAGAGAGAGAAGAGGAAAATGTAGAGAGGAGGAGTGAAAGGATGTCAGTCCGCAGGGAGGCGAGTTTTCCTCCATTTCCGCTCGGCTGCCCGGAGCCTGTTCTGTGAGCTCGCAATGAGTCAAGCCGAGCCACGGAGCGGGAGGGAGGACCGAAAGGCTGGAGGGGATAGGGGACACGAGAGTCAAAGGATGCAGAAAGGGAGAGAGGAGGGTTGAGGAGGCAGAATCAGGAGATAGGTTGGAGAAGGTTTGAGCAGAGGGAAGAGATGATAGGATGGAAGAGGAGAGAGTAGCGGGGGAGAGAGAGCGAAGTTTGGGACGGCGCGATACCATCCGAGTAGGGGCAGGGAAGTGTTGGATGAGAGCGAGAGGGAAAAGGATACAAGGTAGTGGTCGGAGACTTGGAGGGGAGTTGCAATGAGGTTAGTGGAAGAACAGCATCTAGTAAAGATGAGGTCGAGCGTATTTCCTGCCTTGTGAGTAGGGAAGGTCAGAGGGTGAGGTCAAAGAGGAGAGGGTGGAAAGAAGGAGGCAGAGAGGAATGAGTCAAAGGTCGACGTGGGGAGGTTAAAGTCAGCCCCAGAACTGTGAGAGGTGAGCCGTCCTCAGAAAGGAGCTTATCAAGGCATCAAGCTCATTGATGAACTCTCCGAGGAACCTGGAGGAAGATAAAATGATAAGGATGTTAAGCTTGAAAGGGCTGGTAACTGTGACAGCATGGAATTCAAAGGAGGCGATAGACAGATGGGTAAGGAGAAAGAATGACCACTTGGGAGAGATGAGGATCCGGTGCCACCACCCGCTGACCAGAAGCTCTCGGGTGTGCGAGAACACGTGGGCAGACGAAGAGAGAGCAGTAGGAGTAGCAGTGTTGTCTGTGGTGATCCATGTTTCCGTCAGTGCCAAGAAGTCGAGGACTGGAGGGAGGCATAGGCTGAGATGAACTCTGCCTTGTTGGCCGAGATCGGCAGTTCCAGAGGCTACTACCGAGGACCTGGAACTCCACGTGGGTCGTGCGCTGGGACCACCAGATTAGGTGGCCGCGGCCACGCGGTGTGGAGCGTTGTATGGTCTGTGCAGAGAGGGAGAGAACAGGGATAGACAGACACATAGTTGACAGGCTACACAGAGGCTACGCTAATGCAAGGAGATTGGAATGACAAGTGGACTACACGTCTCGAGTGTTCAGAAAGTTAAAAAAACTACGTAGCAAGAATCTTATTGACTAAAATGATTAAAATGATACAGTACTGCTGAAGTAGGCGCTGGCAGAGGCTGCGTTGTTGACTATGTAGGCTAGCTGGCAGTGTTCATTGTTGACACTACACTAATCAAGTCGTTCCGTTGAGTGTAATAGTTTCTACTGTGCTGTTATTGGAGCTAGCTGGCTAGCTAGCAGTGTTGATTACGTTACGTTGCGTTAAAAGAACGACAATAGCTGGCTAGCTAACTGGAAATCGCTCTAGACTACACAGTTATCTTTGATATAAAGACGGCTATGTAGCTAGCTATGTAGCTAGCTACGATCAAACAAATCAAGCCGTTGTACTGTAATGAAATGAAATGAAAAATGTGATACTATCTGTGAAGCGAAATGCGACCACTACTGGTATCTGTCTGTACACAGGTCAATGATACCTCTACTGGTATCTGTCTGGTCTCTGTCTTGCTCCAGACCAGTGGTGTTGTAACCGGCCTCTAAATGTTTTCTCTCTTCATTAGAACGGGCTGAAAGAAAGAAAAGAGAAGTTCCTGTGATGTGTTCCAAATGACACTATATTCCTTATATGGTGAGCTGCTTTTGACCAAAGCCTTAAGTGCCCAGGTCAAAAGTAGTGTACTTTAAAGAGATAGGATGATATTTGGGACACAGAGGTGTGGTATTTTCATACATGTTTTGTGTCAACAATTTTGAAACACTGCTGGTCCCACAAATTATGTAACGTCTGTAAGTACGAATTGTGATCCTTGCTTTGTGAGAACAGAACTATAGTGTGATAATAAAATACATATATATCCTATCGGCCAGGGTTAAAGTAATGCACTATACATGGAATAGGGTCCCAAATGACACTAGATTCCCCGTGGCACGCTATCCTATATTAGTGCACTATGTTTGACCAGTGCACTAATGGAGTGTCATTTTGGGACACAGTCTCACTCACAGAAAGCCAGTCTCAGGGAGATGTTGAGAGTTACTTGTCAAACACACAGCACTCCTAAACACACAGCAGCCAGCCTGTAGAGACTTAGTCTTCCCTCTGCAGAGGAACAGGCACACACACACACACACACACACACACACATACACACGCAGTTACAGAAACACACACACCATCATCCTACATCATTAATGATTATGATTAGAATTCTGAAAGCCAAACATTTCCAATGCGTTATTGGTTTTCTTTCGATTGAGGGTAGGCAGCAACAGTTTGCTCAAGCTTGTGGTCACCTCACATAAACAGGAAGCTACTGTATGAAGAATTACCAAAATTACACAATATAGTCAAGCATGATTTAAAGGGTCTATCTGCGATTGCTATATCACATCTTATTTTTTTACTTTTAAATGAATAATATTTCCCATTGATTCTTGTATGAAGCTTATTCTTGTAAATGCCTCATGAGATTAGTTTAACTTTCAACCCCCATCAGGACCCAAAAATATGTTTGTTCTACCATGGAACTGTTAACAAACACTGTGTAGCCTCAGATTGTTGAAACTATCATTTTCAACTCGTGGAGGATCAGTCCTTGCATGCATAGTTCTGTCTATGCATTTAAGAGTGGTTTCATTTTTCCAGCCCTGTTCACTGTGTTGTCTAAAAAGGTTGTTTTCAATGAATCACGTTTAAATAGTTCAAAATAGTTCAATACCTGAAGTAAAACAATTGAATTGATACATTTTAGTGTACGTGACCCCAGAAGATTTTGAACACCCTGCTCCATACCAACTGAACCAACCAGAAGTATTTTTCCTATAATGTGGTATTTGTGTGTGTGTGTGTGTGTGTTTGGTTTGTGCGTTCCTACTTGCCTGCATCTGAGTGTGTGTGAGAGAGAAAGATATTTCGTAGTTCTTACCTGAGCGATGGTTCTCAGTCTTCACACTCCTCGTTGCTCTGTTCCGGTTTTCTTCAGTAACTTAATTTAATTCAATCACCTGTTTGTTGGTGTAGTCGGCCAACTTAACTAACAGTACCGGATATCAATGATACCCCAAACAATCAATTAATCAACTAATTCATTCTGACCTCTTATTGTAATATATATGATTTTATTTACTTCACTTGTAGTATTAACTTAGTTTATGATTACCTTTCTAACTGTCTCCTAATGGTAATATCTACTGTATGATTACCTTTCTAACGGACTCCTAATGGTAATATCTACTGTATGATTCTAACTTCAGTGACTAGTAGTTGAGTAGTTGCTCTGATGTGCATCTCCACCAGGTTCCTCTCGGATCTTTGTCTGTTGTTCACTAACATTGATATATACAAGTATCCAATCACCTTCACTCAGGAAGTTATAC
>NW_027033545.1:0-6405 GCF_034236695.1 Oncorhynchus nerka | reverse complement strand
CCACTTGATGCTCCACCTACAGTTTATGTCCTTCAGCTCCAATAGTAACTAAAACCACTTGATGCTCCACCTACAGTTTATGTCCTTCAGCTCTAATAGTAACTAAAACCACTTGATGCTCCACCTACAGTTTATGTCCTTCAGCTCCAATAGTAACTAAACCACTTGATGCTCCACCTACAGTTTATCTCCTTCAGCTCCAATAGTAACTAAACCACTTGATGCTTCAGTTTATGTCCTTCAGCTCCAATAGTAACTAAAACCACTTGATGCTCCACCTACAGTTTATCTCCTTCAGCTCCAATAGTAACTAAAACCACCTGATGCTCCACCTACAGTTTATCTTCTTCAGCTCCAATAGTAAAACCACCTGATGCTCCACCTACAGTTTTGATGCTCCTTCAGCTCCAATAGTAACTAAAACCACTTGATGCGCCACCTACAGTTTATGTCCTTCAGCTCCAATAGTAACTAAAACCACTTGATGCTCAACCTACAGTTTATGTCCTTCAGCTCCAATAGTAACTAAAACCACCTGATGCTCCACTACAGTTTATCTCCTTCAGCTCAATAGTAACTAAACCACGATGCTCCACCTACAGTTTATCTACTTCAGCTCCAATAGTAACTAAACCACTTGATGCTCCACCTACAGTTTATGTCCTTCAGCTCCAATAATAACTAAAACCACTTGATGCTCCACCTACAGTTTATGTCCTTCAGCTCCAATAATAACTAAAACCACCTTGATGCTCCACCTACAGTTTATCTCCTTCAGCTCCAATAGTAACTAAACCACTTGATGCTCCACTCCACAGTTTATGCCCTTCAGCTCCAATAATAACTAAACCACTTGATGCTCCACCTACAGTTTATGTCCTTCAGCTCCAATAGTAACTAAAACCACCTGATGCTCCACCTACAGTTTATGTCCTTCAGCTCTAATAGTAAACTAAAACCACTTGATGCTCCACCACAGTTTATCTCCCTTCAGCTCCAATAGTAACTAAAACTACCTGATGCTCCACCTACAGTTTATGTCCTTCAGCTCTAATAGTAACTAAACCACCTGATGCTCCACTCACAGTTTATCTCCTTCAGCTCCAATAGTAACTAAACCACTTGATGCTCCACCTACAGTTTATCTCCTTCAGCTCCAATAGTAACTAAACCACTTGATGCTCCACCTACAGTTTATGTCCTTCACGCTCCAATAATAATTCAAAACCACTTGATGCTCCACCTTACAGCTTATGTCCTTCAGCTCCAATAGTAACTAAAACCACCTGATGCTCCACCTACAGTTTATGTCCTTCAGCTCTAATAGTAACTAAAACCATGATGCTCCACCTACAGTTTATGTCCTTCAGCTCCAATAGTAACTAAACCCACTTGATGCTCCACCTACAGTTTATGTCCTTCGAAAAGTAACTAGCTCAACTAAACCGCTTGATGATGCTCCACCTACAGTTTATCTCCTTCAGCTCAATAGTAACTAAAACCACTTGATGCTCCACCTACAGTTTATGTCCTTCAGCTCCAATAGTAACTAAAGCCACTTGATGCTCCACCTACAGTTTATGTCCTTCAGCTCCAATAATAACTAAAACCACTTGATGCTCCACCTACAGTTTATGTCCTTCAGCTCAATAATGTAACTAAACCACCTGATGCTCCACCTACAGTTTGTGTCCTTCAGCTCTAATAGTAACTAAAACCACTTGATGCTCCACCTACAGTTTATCTCCTTCAGCTCCAATAGTAACTAAAACCACTTGATGCTCCACCTACAGTTTATGTCCTTCAGCTCTAATAGTAACTAAAACCACTTGATGCTCCACCTACAGTTTATACTCAGTAGTAACTAAACCACTTGATGCTCCACCTACAGTTTATCTCCTTCAGCTCAATAGTAACTAAACCACTTGATGCTCCACCTACGGTTTATGTCCTTCAGCTCCAATAGTAACTAAAACCACCTGATGCTTCACCTACAGTTTATGTCCTTCAGCTCTAATAGTAACTAAAACCACTTGATGCTCCACCTACAGTTTATGTCCTTCAGCTCCAATAGTAACTAAACCACTTGATGCTCCACCTACAGTTTATCTCCTTCAGCTCCAATAGTAACTAAACCACTTGATGCTCCACCTACAGTTTATGTCCTTCAGCTCCAATAGTAACTAAAACCACCTGATGCTCCACCTACAGTTTATCTCCTTCAGCTCCAATAGTAACTAAAACCACTTGATGCTCCACCTACAGTTTATGTCCTTCAGCTCCAATAGTAACTAAAACCACCTGATGCTCCACCTACAGTTTATCTCCTTCAGCTCCAATAGTAACTAAACCACTTGATGCTCCACCTACAGTTTATGTCCTTCAGCTCTAATAGTAACTAAAACCACTTGATGCGCCACCTACAGTTTATGTCCTTCAGCTCTAATAGTAACTAAAACCACTTGATGCTCCACCTACAGTTTATGTCCTTCAGCTCCAATAGTAACTAAAACCACCTGATGCTCCACCTACAGTTTATCTTCTTCAGCTCCAATAGTAACTAAACCACTTGATGCTCCACCTACAGTTTATCTACTTCAGCTCCAATAGTAACTAAACCACTTGATGCTCCACCTACAGTTTATGTCCTTCAGCTCCAATAATAACTAAAACCACTTGATGCTCCACCTACAGTTTATGTCCTTCAGCTCCAATAGTAACTAAAACCACCTGATGCTCCACCTACAGTTTATCTCCTTCAGCTCCAATAGTAACTAAACCACTTGATGCTCCACCTACAGTTTATGTCCTTCAGCTCCAATAATAACTAAAACCACTTGATGCTCCACCTACAGTTTATGTCCTTCAGCTCCAATAGTAACTAAAACCACCTGATGCTCCACCTACAGTTTATGTCCTTCAGCTCTAATAGTAACTAAAACCACTTGATGCTCCACCTACAGTTTATGTCCTTCAGCTCCAATAGTAACTAAAACCACCTGATGCTCCACCTACAGTTTATGTCCTTCAGCTCTAATAGTAACTAAACCACCTGATGCTCCACCTACAGTTTATCTCCTTCAGCTCCAATAGTAACTAAACCACTTGATGCTCCACCTACAGTTTATCTCCTTCAGCTCCAATAGTAACTAAACCACTTGATGCTCCACCTACAGTTTATGTCCTTCAGCTCCAATAATAACTAAAACCACTTGATGCTCCACCTACAGTTTATGTCCTTCAGCTCCAATAGTAACTAAAACCACCTGATGCTCCACCTACAGTTTATGTCCTTCAGCTCTAATAGTAACTAAAACCACTTGATGCTCCACCTACAGTTTATGTCCTTCAGCTCCAATAGTAACTAAAACCACCTGATGCTCCACCTACAGTTTATGTCCTTCAGCTCTAATAGTAACTAAAACCACTTGATGCTCCACCTACAGTTTATGTCCTTCAGCTCCAATAGTAACTAAAACCACTTGATGCTCCACCTACAGTTTATCTCCTTCAGCTCCAATAGTAACTAAACCACTTGATGCTCCACCTACAGTTTATGTCCTTCAGCTCCAATAATAACTAAAACCACTTGATGCTCCACCTACAGTTTATGTCCTTCAGCTCCAATAGTAACTAAAACCACTTGATGCTCCACCTACAGTTTATGTCCTTCAGCTCCAATAATAACTAAAACCACTTGATGCTCCACCTACAGTTTATGTCCTTCAGCTCCAATAATAACTAAAACCACTTGATGCTCCACCTACAGTTTATGTCCTTCAGCTCCAATAGTAACTAAAACCACCTGATGCTCCACCTACAGTTTATGTCCTTCAGCTCCAATAGTAACTAAAACCACCTGATGCTCCACCTACAGTTTATGTCCTTCAGCTCTAATAGTAACTAAAACCACTTGATGCTCCACCTACAGTTTATGTCCTTCAGCTCTAATAGTAACTAAAACCACTTGATGCTCCACCTACAGTTTATGTCCTTCAGCTCCAATAGTAACTAAAACCACTTGATGCTCCACCTACAGTTTATCTCCTTCAGCTCCAATAGTAACTAAACCACTTGATGCTCCACCTACAGTTTATCTCCTTCAGCTCCAATAGTAACTAAACCACTTGATGCTCCACCTACAGTTTATGTCCTTCAGCTCCAATAGTAACTAAAACCACTTGATGCTCCACCTACAGTTTATGTCCTTCAGCTCCAATAGTAACTAAAACCACCTGATGCTCCACCTACAGTTTATGTCCTTCAGCTCCAATAGTAACTAAAACCACTTGATGCTCCACCTACAGTTTATGTCCTTCAGCTCCAATAGTAACTAAAACCACCTGATGCTCCACCTACAGTTTATGTCCTTCAGCTCTAATAGTAACTAAAACCACTTGATGCTCCACCTACAGTTTATGTCCTTCAGCTCCAATAGTAACTAAACCACTTGATGCTCCACCTACAGTTTATGTCCTTCAGCTCCAATAGTAACTAAAACCACTTGATGCTCCACCTACAGTTTATGTCCTTCAGCTCCAATAGTAACTAAAACCACTTGATGCTCCACCTACAGTTTATGTCCTTCAGCTCTAATAGTAACTAAAACCACTTGATGCTCCACCTACAGTTTATGTCCTTCAGCTCCAATAGTAACTAAACCACTTGATGCTCCACCTACAGTTTATCTCCTTCAGCTCCAATAGTAACTAAAACCACTTGATGCTCCACCTACAGTTTATGTCCTTCAGCTCCAATAGTAACTAAAACCACTTGATGCTCCACCTACAGTTTATGTCCTTCTCAGCCCAATAGTAACTAAACCACCTGATGCCCACCTACAGTTTATGTGTCCTTCAGCTCCAATAGTAACTAAAACTGCTCCACCTACAGTTTATGTCCTTCAGCTCTAATAGTAACTAAACCACTTGATGCTCCACAGTTTATCTCCTTCAGCTCCAATAGTAACTAAAACCACTTGATGCTCCACCTACAGTTTATGTCCTTCAGCTCTAATAGTAACTAAAACCACTTCTGATGCTCCCCCTACAGTTTATGTCCTTCAGCTCAATAGTAACTAAACCACTTGATGCTCCACCTACAGTTTATCTCCTTCAGCTCAATAGTAACTAAAACCACTTGATGCTCCACCTACAGTTTACCTTCACTCAATAGTAACAGATGCTCCTACAGTTTATCTCCTTCAGCTCCAATAGTAACTAAAACCACCTGATGCTCCACCTACAGTTTATGTCCTTCAGCTCTAATAGTAACTAAAACTACTTGATGCTCCACCTACAGTTTATGTCCTTCAGCTCCAATAGTAACTAAACCACTTGATGCTCCACCTACAGTTTATGTCCTTCTTCAGCTCCAATAGTAACTAAAACCACTTGATGCCCACCTACAGTTTATGTCCTTCAGCTCTACATAGTAACAAACTAGATGCTCCAGCCTACAGTTTATGTCCTTCAGCTCCAATAGTAACTAAAACCACCTGATGCTCCACCTACAGTTTATCTTCTTCAGCTCCAATAGTAACTAAACCTTGATGCTCCACCTACAGTTTATCTCACTTCAGCTCCAATAGTAACTAAACCACTTGATGCTCCACCTACAGTTTATGTCCTTCAGCTCAATAATAACTTCAAACCACTTGATGCTCCACCTACAGTTTATGTCCTTCAGCTCAATAGTAACTTCAAACCACCTGATGCTCCACCTACAGTTTATGTCCTTCAGCTCTAATAGTAACTAAAACCACCTGATGCTCCACCTACAGTTTATGTCCTTCAGCTCCAATAGTAACTAAACCACTTGATGCTCCACCTACAGTTTATCTCCTTCAGCTCCAATAGTAACTAAACCACTTGATGCTCCACCTACAGTTTATGTCCTTCAGCTCCAATAGTAACTAAAACCACTTGATGCTCCACCTACAGTTTATGTCCTTCAGCTCCAATAGTAACTAAAACCACCTGATGCTCCACCTACAGTTTATGTCCTTCAGCTCTAATAGTAACTAAAACCACCTGATGCTCCACCTACAGTTTATGTCCTTCAGCTCTAATAGTAACTAAAACCACTTGATGCTCCACCTACAGTTTATGTCCTTCAGCTCCAATAGTAACTAAACCACTTGATGCTCCACCTACAGTTTATCTCCTTCAGCTCCAATAGTAACTAAACCACTTGATGCTCCACCTACAGTTTATGTCCTTCAGCTCTAATAGTAACTAAAACCACTTGATGCTCCACCTACAGTTTATGTCCTTCAGCTCTAATAGTAACTAAAACCACTTGATGCTCCACCTACAGCTTATCTCCTTCAGCTCCAATAGTAACTAAAACCACCTGATGCTCCACCTACAGTTTATGTCCTTCAGCTCCAATAGTAACTAAAAC
>NW_027033544.1:0-6404 GCF_034236695.1 Oncorhynchus nerka | reverse complement strand
TGTCACCAGACGTCAGCCATCCTCTTCGGTGCATCTATCCTTTCACCCAGACGTCACCAGACATCACTCTTCGGTGTGCATCTATCCTTTCACCAGATGTCACCAGGCGTCAGCCATCCTCTTGATCATCTATTCACCAGGCGTCACTAGTCAGCCATCTCTTCGGTGCATCTATCCTTTCACCAGATGTCAGACCTGCTCCTCTTCGGTGCATCTATCCTTTCACCAGACGTCACCAGACATCAGTGCCATCTATCTTTCACCAAGCCTGCAGACATCCTCTTGATTGCAGGCCTTTCACCAGACCTCAGCCATCCTCTTGATTGCATCTATCCTTTCACCGGACGTCACTGGACGTCAGCCATCCTCTTCCGGTGCATCTATCCTTTCACCAGACGTCACCAGACATCCTCTTCAGTGCATCTATCCTTTCACCAGGCGTCACCAGGCGTCAGCCATCCTCTTGAGGTGCATCTATCCTTTCACCAAACGTCACCAGACCTCAGCCATCCTCTTCGAGTTTATCTATCCTTTCACCAGAGCGTCACCAGACAGCCATCCTCTTACGGTGCATCTATCCCTTTCACCAGACGTCACCAGACATCCTCTTCGGTGCATCTATCCTTTCACCAGGCGTCACCAGACATCAGCCATCCTCTTGATTGCATCTATCCTTTCACCAGATGTCACCCAGACGTCAACTTCATCCTCTTCGGTGCATCTATCCTTTCACCAGACATCACCAGACATCCTCTTCGGTGCATCTATCCTTTCACCAGGCGTCGCAGGCGTCCAGCCATCCTCTTGGTGCATCTATCCTTTCACCAGATGTCACCAGATGTCAGCCATCCTCTTCGGTGCATCTATCCTTTCACCAGGCGTCACCAGACATCCTCTTGGTGCATCTATCCTTTCACCAGGCGTCACCAGGCGTCAGCCATCTCTTGATCTATCCTTTCACCAGACGTCACCAGACATCCTCTTCGGTGCATCTATCCTTTTCACCAGGCGTTAGCCATCCTCTTGATGCATCTATCCTTTCACCAGACGTCACCAGACATCCTCTTCGGTGCCATCTATCCTTTCACCGAACGTCACCAGGCGTCAGCCATCCTCTTCGGTGCATCTATCCTTTCACCAGGCGTCACTAGACGTCAGCCATCTTGGTGCATCTATCCTTTCACCGGAACGTCACCCATCCTCTTCCGGTGCATCTATCCTTTCACCAGACGTCACCAGACATCCTCTTCGCCATCTATCCTTTCACCAAACCTCACCAGACATCCTCTTGGTGCATCTATCCTTTCACCAGGCGTCACCAGACATCCTCTTGGTGCATCTATCCTTTCACCAGACGTCACCAGACATCCTCTTCGGTGCATCTATCCTTTCACCAAACCTCACCAGACATCCTCTTGATGCATCTATCCTTTCACCAGCGTCACCAGACATCCTCTTGATGTGCATCTATCCTTTCACCAGATGTCACCAGGCGTCAGCCATCCTCTTCGGTGCATCTATCCTTTCACCAGGCGTCACTAGACGTCAGCCCATCCTCTTCGGTGCATCTATCCTTTCACCAGATGTCACCAGACCTCACCATCCTCTTTGGTGCATCTATCCTTTCACCAGACGTCACCCAGACATCCTCTTCGGTGCATCTATCCTTTCACCAGACGTCACCAGACCTCAGCCATCCTCTTCGGTGCATCTATCCTTTCACCAGACGTCACTAGACGTCAGCCATCCTCTTCGGTGCATCTATCCTTTCACCAGACGTCACCAGACATCCTCTTCGGTGCATCTATCCTTTCACCAGACGTCACCAGACGTCAGCCATCCTCTTCGGTGCATCTATCCTTTCACCAGACGTCACCAGACCTCAGCCATCCTCTTCGGTTTATCTATCCTTTCACCAGACGTCACCAGACCTCAGCCATCCTCTTCGGTTTATCTATCCTTTCACCAGACGTCACCAGACATCCTCTTCGGTGCATCTATCCTTTCACCAGACGTCACCAGACATCAGCCATCCTCTTCGGTGCATCTATCCTTTCACCAGATGTCACCAGACGTCAGCCATCCTCTTCGGTGCATCTATCCTTTCACCAGACATCACCAGACATCCTCTTCGGTGCATCTATCCTTTCACCAGACGTCACCAGACGTCAGCCATCCTCTTCGGTGCATCTATCCTTTCACCAGATGTCACCAGACATCACTCTTCGATGCATCTATCCTTTCATCACCAGACATCCTCTTCGGTGCATCTATCCTTTCACCAGACGTCACCAGGCGTCAGCCATCCTCTTCGGTGCATCTATCCTTTCACCAGAGACGTCATCAGACGTTAGCCATCCTCTTCGGTGCATCTATCCTTTCACCAGACGTCACTGACGTCAGCCATCCTCTTCGGTGCATCTATCCTTTCACCAGACGTCACCAGACATCCTCTTCGGTGCATCTATCCTTTCACCAGACGTCACCAGACGTCAGCCATCCTCTTCGGTGCATCTATCCTTTCACCAGACGTCACCAGACCTCAGCCATCCTCTTCGGTTTATCTATCCTTTCACCAGACGTCACCAGACCTCAGCCATCCTCTTCGGTTTATCTATCCTTTCACCAGACGTCACCAGACATCCTCTTCGCATCTATCCTTTCACCAGACGTCACCAGACATCAGCCATCCTCTTCGGTGCATCTATCCTTTCACCAGATGTCACCAGACCTCAGCCATCCTCTTCGGTGTATCTATCCTTTCACCAGACATCACCAGACATCCTCTTCGGTGCATCTATCCTTTCACCAGACGTCACCAGACGTCAGCCATCCTCTTCGGTGCATCTATCCTTTCACCAGATGTCACCAGACGTCAGCCATCCTCTTCGGTGCATCTATCCTTTCACCAGACGTCACCAGACATCCTCTTCGGTGCATCTATCCTTTCACCAGACGTCACCAGACGTCAGCCATCCTCTTGATTGCTATCCTTTCACCAGACGTCACCAGACATCCTCTTCGGTGCATCTATCCTTTCACCAGACGTTAGCCATCCTCTTCGGTGCATCTATCCTTTCACCAGACGTCACCAGACATCCTCTTCGGTGCCATCTATCCTTTCACCAAACGTCACCAGACGTCAGCCATCCTCTTCGGTGCATCTATCCTTTCACCAGACGTCACTAGACGTCAGCCATCCTCTTCGGTGCATCTATCCTTTCACCAGACGTCAGCCATCCTCTTCGGTGCATCTATCCTTTCACCAGAGCGTCACCAGCGTCACTAGACGTCAGCCATCACTCTTCGATTGCATCTATCCTTTCACCAGACGTCACCAGACATCCTCTTGGTTTATCTATCCTTTCACCAGACGTCACCAGGCGTCAGCCATCCTCTTTCGGTGCATCTATCCTTTCACCAGCGTCACCAGACAGCCATCCTCTTCGGTGTGCATCTATCCTTTCACCAGATGTCACCAGACGTCAGCCATCCTCTTCGGTGCATCTATCCTTTCACCAGACGTCACTAGACGTCAGACATCCTCTTGATGCATCTATCCTTTCACCAGATGTCACCAGACATCAGCCATCCTCTTCATGCATCTATCCTTTCACCAGATGTCACCAGACGTCAGCCATCCTCTTGAGTGCATCTATCCTTTCACCAGACATCACCAGACCTCATCTTCGGTGCATCTATCCTTTCACCAGACGTCACTAGACCATCCTCTTCGATTGCATCTATCCTTTCACCAGATGTCACCAGACATCCTCTTCGGTGCATCTATCCTTTCACCAAACGTCACCAGACGTCAGCCATCCTCTTCGGTGCATCTATCCTTTCACCAGACGTCACCAGACGTCAGCCATCCTCTTCGGTGCATCTATCCTTTCACCAGACGTCACCAGACATCCTCTTCGGTGCATCTATCCTTTCACCAGACGTTAGCCATCCTCTTCGGTGCATCTATCCTTCACGTCACCAGACATCCTCTTGATGCCATCTATCCTTTCACCAAACGTCACCAGACGTCAGCCATCCTCTTCGGTGCATCTATCCTTTCACCAGACGTCACCAGACCTCAGCCATCCTCTTCGGTGCATCTATCCTTTCACCATCACCAGACATCCTCTTGGTGCATCTATCCTTTCACCAGACGTCACCAGACATCCTCTTGATGCATCTATCCTTTCACCCAGACGTCACCAGACATCCTCTTCTTGGTGCCATCTATCCTTTCACCAGATGTCACCAGAGCGTCAGACATCCTCTTCGGTGCATCTATCCTTTCACCAGACGTCACTAGACGACCATCCTCTTGGTTGCATCTATCCTTTCACCAGACGTCACCAGACATCCTCTTCGGTGCATCTATCCTTTCACCAAACGTCACCAGACATCCTCTTCGTGCATCTATCCTTTCACATCCTCACCCAGACATCTCTTCGGTGCATCTATCCTTTCACCAGATGTCAGACCAGCCATCCTCTTCGATGCATCTATCCTTTCACCAGACGTCACTAGGCGTCAGCCATCCTCTTCGGTGCATCTATCCTTTCACCAGATGTCACCAGACATCAGCTCTTGATTGCATCTATCCTTTCACCAGGCGTCACCCAGGCGTCAGCCATCTCTTGATTGCATCTATCCTTTCACCAGACGTCACCAGACCTCAGCCATCCTCTTCGGTTTATCTATCCTTTCACCAGACGTCACCAGACCTCAGCCATCCTCTTCGGTGCATCTATCCTTTCACCAGACGTCACCAGACATCCTCTTCGGTGCATCTATCCTTTCACCAGACGTCACCAGACATCAGCCATCCTCTTCGGTGCATCTATCCTTTCACCAGATGTCACCAGACGTCAGCCATCCTCTTCGGTGCATCTATCCTTTCACCAGACATCACCAGACATCCTCTTCGGTGCATCTATCCTTTCACCAGACGTCACCAGACGTCAGCCATCCTCTTCGGTGCATCTATCCTTTCACCAGATGTCACCAGACGTCAGCCATCCTCTTCGGTGCATCTATCCTTTCACCAGACGTCACCAGACATCCTCTTCGGTGCATCTATCCTTTCACCAGACGTCACCAGACGTCAGCCATCCTCTTCGGTGCATCTATCCTTTCACCAGACGTCACCAGACATCCTCTTCGGTGCATCTATCCTTTCACCAGACGTTAGCCATCCTCTTCGGTGCATCTATCCTTTCACCAGACGTCACCAGACATCCTCTTCGGTGCCATCTATCCTTTCACCCAAGCATCTGAACGTCAGCCATCCTCTTCGGTGCATCTATCCTTTCACCAGACGTCACTAGGCGTCAGCCATCCATCCCGCCGATGCATCTATCCTTTCACCAGACGTCACCAGACATCCTCTTCGGTGCATCCATCCTTTCACCAGACGTCACCAGACATCCTCTTGATGCCATCTATCCTTTCACCAAACCTCACCAGACATCCTCTTCGGTGCATCTATCCTTTCACCAAACGTCACCAGCCATCCTCTTCGGTGCATCTATCCTTTCACCAGACGTCACCAGACCTCAGCCATCCTCTTCGTTTATCTATCCTTTCACCAGACGTCACCAGACATCCTCTTCGTGTGCATCTATCCTTCACCAGATGTCACCAGGCGTCAGCCATCCTCTTCGTGCATCTATCCTTTCACCAGATGTCACCAGACGCCAGCCATCCTCTTCGGTTTTATCTATCCTTTCACCAGACATCACCAGACATCCCATCCTCTTGTGCATCTATCCTTTCACCAGACGTCACCAGACGCCAGCCATCCTCTTCGGTGCATCTATCCTTTCACTCAGATGTCACCAGACTCAGCCATCCTCTTCGGTGCATCTATCCTTTCACCAGACGTCACTACCAGACATCCCTTCGGTGCATCTATCCTTTCACCAGACGCCACCAGACGTCAGCCATCCTCTTTGGTGCATCTATCCTTTCACCAGACGTCACTAGACATCCTCTTCGTCATCCTTCACCAGACGCCGGATCGCCAGCCATCCTCTTCGTGCATCTATCCTTTCACCAGACGCCACCAGACATCCCATCTCGTGCCATCTATCCCTTTCACCAGACGCCACCAGACATCCCATCCTCTTCGTGCATCTATCCTTTCTTCACCAGACGCCGCCATCCCCAACTGTGCATCTATCTCTTCACCAGATGTCACCAGACTCATCTCTTCGGTGCATCTATCCTTTCACCAGACGTCATCAGACATCCTCTT
Organism: Oncorhynchus nerka; assembly: GCF_034236695.1. Taxonomy (NCBI): domain Eukaryota; kingdom Metazoa; phylum Chordata; class Actinopteri; order Salmoniformes; family Salmonidae; genus Oncorhynchus; species Oncorhynchus nerka. The sequence continues at coordinate 148 of NW_027033544.1, read as the reverse complement.
CGGTGCATCTATCCTTTCACCAGACGTCACCAGACGTCAGCCATCCTCTTCGGTGCATCTATCCTTTCACCAGACGTCACCCAGACGTCAGCCATCCTCTTCGGTGCATCTATCCTTCACCAGACGTCACCAGACGCCAGCCATCCTC
>NW_027033543.1:0-6404 GCF_034236695.1 Oncorhynchus nerka | reverse complement strand
TCCAAGATGGCGTAGCAGTCGGACGTGTGTTTTGTCTTGTCCCTGGCCCTGTATAGTGTAAATATAGTTTTTTTCTCCGTAAACATAGTTTTTTCCTCGTTTTTTTTCTGTGATATATTTCGTACATATTTTAATCTCACTTCCCAACCACAGGCTGAATATACTCTCCTGCAACCCGCATCACCCAATGTGGTACTGTGATCTGCTTTTTCTATACTTTAGAATCGAACCCTCATCAGAAGCTAGCCGCTAACTAGCTACTAGCTAGCCACTGCTAGCGGTCTTCAACGCTAACTAGACACCAGCGACATCTACCCAAAGCATATCAGACTGCTTTTCTCTACCACATCTCCGGATTCCTACCGCAAGCTCTGAAGCTTTATACCGATCATCGTAAATAGCTAGCTGCAACCGAGTGGCTACTCCTGGCTAACGCCTCTGTCCCAGAGCAAGCACCAGTTAGCCTGGAGCTAGCCTCGAGCTAAGCCCATCTCCCGACTACCCGAAGAGGTCCAAAAATACCTAATTTGCCAATTGGCCTGGACCCTCTACTGACCCTCTACTGCCGACACGGAGCCCCGCCTCGATCCATCACGACTGGTCCGCCGACATAATCGTCCGAGGGGTTTCAACAGGCTTTTCCGCTGCGACATCGCCAAAGATCCATCTGCTGGCCAAGGCCCGCGAGCTTTCTGAATCGCTGTATCTCCAGCTCACCGCATGAAGAGGAATAAATAAACAGACTCACCCCATCGCGACGTCCCCAAAGGTTAACTCTCTAGCCCTCGCTATCTCCCTGCTTGCTAATTCGGCCTGCTAACGGCTAGCTTGTCAAGCCCGGTCCGCTAACTGCTACTCTTGTCTAGCTCGGCCTACGAACTGTTAGCTTGTTAGCACAGGCCTGCTAACCGTCTGTACCACCGCGTCCCAATCACTCTCTGACCCCATTTACTTTCTATCTCTTTTTGATTTTTAATTTGTTTATACCTTCCGGAAACCTGCCTCACCCAATGTGATACGGAATCGCTATTACTTTTACTCTTATTTTTATTTTTATGACACACTCAAGAACCTCCAGACGCTTAACCAGCTAACTAGCTACAAGCTAGTTAGTCATTGTTAGTTTAAAAAAAAAAAAAAAAAACCTGGATAACACTCGCCAGCCCCCCTGCCCATCCACCGCTGCCCCCTGGACACTGATCTCTTGGCTACATAGCTGACGCACGCTGGACTGTCCATTAATCACGGTACTCCTTTCTGCTTGTTTGTCTTACCTGTCGGCCCCGTTGCCTAGTCAACGCCATTTTACCTGCTGTTTGTTGTGCTAGCGGATTAGCCTCGCCTACTGTTTTTAGCTAGCTTTCCAAATTCAACACCTGTGATTACTGTATGCCTCGCTGTATGTCTCTCTCAGATGTCAATATGCCTTGTATACTGTTGTTCAGGTTAGTTATAATTGTTTTAGTTCACAATGGAGCCCCTAGACCCACTCTGCATACCCCTGTTACCTCCTTTGTCCCACCTCCCACACATGCGGTGACCTCACCCATTACAACCAGCATGTCCAGAGATACAACCTGTCTCATCATCACCCAGTGCCTGGGCTTACCTCCGCTGTACCCGCACCCCACCATACCCCTGTCTGTGCATTATGCCCTGAATATATTCTACCATGCCCAGAAACCTGCTCCTCTTATCCTCTGCCCCCAACGCTCTAGGCGACCAGTTTTGATAGCCTTTAGCCGCACCCTCATACTACTCCTTCTCTGTTCCGCGGGTGATGTGGAGGTAAACCCAGGCCCTGCATGTCCCCAGGTACCCTCATTTGTTGACTTCTGTGATCGAAAAAGCCTTGGTTTTATGCATGTCAACATCAGAAGCCTCCTCCCTAAGTTTGTTTTACTCACTGCTTTAGCACACTCTGCTAACCCTGATGTCCTTGCCGTGTCTGAATCCTGGCTCAGGAAGGCCACCAAAAATTCAGAGATTTCCATACCCAACTATAACATCTTCCGTCAAGATAGAACTACCAAAGGGGGCGGAGTTGCAGTCTACTGCAGAGATAGCCTGCAAAGTAATGTCATACTTTCCAGGTCCATACCCAAACAGTTCGAACTACTAATTTTGAAAATTACCCTCTCCAGAAATAAGTCTCTCACTGTTGCCGCCTGCTACCGGCCACCCTCAGCTCCCAGCTGTGCCCTGGACACCATTTGTGAATTGATCGCCCCCATCTAGCTTCAGAGTTTGTTCTGTTAGGTGACCTAAACTGGGATATGCTTAACACCCCGGCAGTCCTACAATGTAAGCTAGATGCCCTCAATCTCACTCAAATCATCAAGGAACCCACCAGGTACAACCCTAACTCTGTAAACAAGGGCACCCTCATAGACGTCATCCTGACCAACTGGCCCTCCAAATACACCTCCGCTGTCTTCAACCAGGATCTCAGCGATCACTGCCTCATTGCCTGTATCCGCCACGGAGCCGCAGTCAAACGACCACCCTCATCACTGTCAAACGCTCCCTAAAACACTTCTGTGAGCAGGCCTTTCTAATCGACCTGGCCCGGGTATCCTGGAAGGACATTGACCTCATCCCGTCAGTTGAGGATGCCTGGTCATTCTTTAAAAGTAACTTCCTCACCATTTTAGATAAGCATGCTCCGTTCAAAAATGCAGAACCAAGAACAGATACAGCCCTTGGTTCACTCCAGACCTGACTGCCCTCGACCAGCACAAAAACATCCTGTGGCGGACTGCAATAGCATCGAATAGCCCCCGTGATATGCAACTGTTCAGGGAAGTCAGGAACCAATACACGCAGTCAGTCAGGAAAGCTAAGGCCAGCTTCTTCAGGCAGAAGTTTGCATCCTGTAGCTCCAACTCCAAAAAGTTCTGGGACACTGTGAAGTCCATGGAGAACAAGAGTACCTCCTCCCAGCTGCCCACTGCACTGAGGCTAGGTAACACGGTCTCCACCGATAAATCCACGATTATCGAAAGCTTCAATAAGCACTTCTCAACGGCTGGCCATGCCTTCCGCCTGGCTACTCCAACCTCGGCCAACAGCTCCGCCCCCGCAGCTCCTCGCCCAAGCCTCTCCAGGTTCTCCTTTACCCAAATCCAGATAGCAGATGTTCTGAAAGAGCTGCAAAACCTAGACCCGTACAAATCAGCTGGGCTTGACAATCTGGACCCTCTATTTCTGAAACTATCTGCCGCCATTGTCGCAACCCCTATTACCAGCCTGTTCAACCTCTCTTTCATATCGTCTGAGATCCCCAAGGATTGGAAAGCTGCCGCAGTCATCCCCCTCTTCAAAGGGGGAGACACCCTGGACCCAAACTGCTATAGACCTATATCCATCCTGCCCTGCCTATCTAAGGTCTTCGAAAGCCAAGTCAACAAACAGGTCACTGACCATCTCGAATCCCACCGTACCTTCTCCGCTGTGCAATCTGGTTTCCGAGCCGGTCACGGGTGCACCTCAGCCACGCTCAAGGTACTAAACGATATCATAACCGCCATCGATAAAAGACAGTACTGTGCAGCCGTCTTCATCGACCTCGCCAAGGCTTTCGACTCTGTCAATCACCATATTCTTATCGGCAGACTCAATAGCCTCGGTTTCTCGGATGACTGCCTTGCCTGGTTCACCAATTACTTTGCAGACAGAGTTCAGTGTGTCAAATCGGAGGGCATGCTGTCCGGTCCTCTGGCAGTCTCTATGGGGGTGCCACAGGGTTCAATTCTCGGGCCGACTCTTTTCTCTGTATATATCAATGATGTTGCTCTTGCTGCGGGCGATTCCCTGATCCACCTCTACGCAGACGACACCATTCTATATACTTTCGGCCCGTCATTGGACACTGTGCTATCTAACCTCCAAACGAGCTTCAATGCCATACAGCACTCCTTCCGTGGCCTCCAACTGCTCTTAAATCGCGAGTAAAACCAAATGCATGCTTTTCAACCGACGCTGCCTGCACTGCATGCCCGACTAGCATCACCACCCTGGATGGCTCCGACCTGAATATGTGGACATCTATATACCCCAGTGTCTGGCTAGACTGCAACTCTCCTTCCAGACTCACATCAAACATCTCCAATCGAAAATCAAATCAAGAGTCGGCTTATTCCGCAACAGCCTCCTTCACCACGCCGCCAAGCTTACTCCTAGTAAAACTGACTATCCTACCGATCCTCGATTTCGGCGATGTCATCTACAAAATGGCTTCCAACACTCTACTCAGCAAACTGATGCAGTCTATCATAGTGCCATCCGTTTTTGTCACCAAAGCACCTTATACCACCCACCACTGCGACTTGTATGCTCTAGTCGGCTGGCCCCGCTACATATTCGCCGCCAGACCCACTGGCTCCAGGTCATCTACAAGTCCATGCTAGGTAAAGCTCCGCCTTATCTCAGTTCACTGGTCACGATGGCAACACCCATCCGTAGCACACGCTCCAGCAGGTGTATCTCACTGATCATCCCTAAAGCCAACACCTCATTTGGCCTCCTTTTCGTTCCAGTACTCTGCTGCCTGTGACTGGAACGAACTGCAAAATCGCTGAGTTGGAGACTTTTATCTCCTCACCAACTTCAAACATCAGCTATCCGAGCAGCTAACCGATCGCTGCAGCTGTACATAGTCTATTGGTAAATAGCCCACCCATTTTCACCTACCTCATCCCCATACTGTTTTTATACTGTTTTTTTATTTATTTATTTACTTTTCTGCTCTTTTGCACACCAATATCTCTACCTGTACATGACCATCTGATCATTTATCACCCCAGTGTTAATCTGCAAAATTGTATTATTCGCCTACCTCCTCATGCCTTTGCACACATTGTATATAGACTGCCCATTTTTTCTACTGTGTTATTGACTTGTTAATTGCTTACCCATGTGTAACTCTGTGTGTCTGTTCACACTGCTATGCTTTATCTTGGCCAGGTCGCAGTTGCAAATGAGAACTTGTTCTCAACTAGCCTACCTGGTTAAATAAAGGTGTTCTCAACTAGCCTACCTGGTTAAATAAAGGTGTTCCCAACTAGCCTACCTGGTTAAATAAAGGTGTTCTCAACTAGCCTACCTGGTTAAATAAAGGTGTTCTCAACTGGCCTTACCTGGTTAAATAAAAGGTGTTCTCAACTGGCCTACCTGGTTAAATAAAGGTGTTCTCAACTGGCCTACCTGGTTAAATAAAGGTGTTCTCAACTGGTTAAATAAAGGTGTTCTCAACTACCTGGTTGGTTAAATAAAGGTGTTCTCAACTAGCCTACCTGGTTAAATAAAGGTGTTCTAACTAGCCTACCTGGTTAAATAAAGGTGTTCTCAACTAGCCTACCTGGTTAAATAAAGGTGTTCTCAACTGCCTACCTGGTTAAATAAAGGTGTTCTCAACTGTGCCTCAGCCTGGTTAAATAAAGGTGTTCTCAACTAGCCTACCTGGTTAAATAAAGGTGTTCTCAACTAGCCTACCTGGTTAAATAAAGGTGTTCTCAACTAGCCTACCTGGTTAAATAAAGGTGTTCTCAACTAGCCTACCTGGTTAAATAAAGGTGTTCTCAACTAGCCTACCTGGTTAAATAAAGGTGTTCTCAACTAGCCTACCTGGTTAAATAAAGGTGTTCTCAACTAGCCCACCTGGTTAAATAAAGGTGTTCTCAACTAGCCCACCTGGTTAAATAAAGGTGTTCTCAACTAGCCCACCTGGTTAAATAAAGGTGTTCTCAACTAGCCTACCTGGTTAAATAAAGGTGTTCTCAACTAGCCTACCTGGTTAAATAAAGGTGTTCTCAACTAGCCTACCTGGTTAAATAAAGGTGTTCTCAACTAGCCTACCTGGTTAAATAAAGGTGTTCCCAACTAGCCTACCTGGTTAAATAACGGTGTTCTCAACTGGCCTACCTGGTTAAATAAAGGTGTTCTCAACTAGCCTACCTGGTTAAATAAAGGTGTTCTCAACTAGCCTACCTGGTTAAATAAAGGTGTTCTCAACTAGCCTACCTGGTTAAATAAAGGTGTTCTCAACTAGCCTACCTGGTTAAATAAAGGTGTTCTCAACTAGCCTACCTGGTTAAATAAAGGTGTTCTCAACTAGCCTACCTGGTTAAATAAAGGTGTTCTCAACTAGCCTACCTGGTTAAATAAAGGTGTTCTCAACTAGCCTACCTGGTTAAATAAAGGTGTTCTCAACTGGCCTACCTTGGTTAAATAAAGGTGTTCTCCTAACTAGCCTACCTGGTTAAATAAAGGTGTTCTCAACTAGCCTACCTGGTTAAATAAAGGTGTTCTCAACTAGCCTACCTGGTTAAATAAAGGTGTTCTCAACTAGCCTACCTGGTTAAATAAAGGTGTTCTCAACTAGCCTACCTGGTTAAATAAAGGTG
>NW_027033542.1:0-6403 GCF_034236695.1 Oncorhynchus nerka | reverse complement strand
TTATCTTTAAGTTGCTCTGTTTATCGATCTACAGATATTTCTAAAAGCACAACCATTTTTATGTTCTACTGTCGACACATTTGGCGTCTCCACTTCACTTTAAATTGTTTTCTTTCACACCTCACTGAGTGAAGCTTATCTGTGGTTTTCATTCACACTCAACCAAAGAGTATCTATGTCTCAACTCAGCAACTATGGAACAAAGTGTTAGTGTGAGTCAAAAGACCTTGAACTTAATGTAACGTCCTTGTGATGTCTAACTGTGTTTCAGTGGTACTGAGTCAGAAAGGCTGGAGTGTTACCTACACCAAGAAGAGTATCTGTACCTTGAAGGGGTCAACAGTGGAGATGTCCTGCTCTTACACATATCCCAGTGGTACAGTCACAACAACCTTCTGGTTCACTAAAAAGTATGCTGTGGAGAATTATGTAAATCTGAGAAAGGACCCAGACTACAAAGGTCGTGTGACGTACCGTAGTGATAAGACGAATGGACACACCCTGACAATCACAGACCTGAGAGAGAGTGACTCAACTGAGTACAAATTCAGATTTACAGATCAGACCAGAGGGAAATATACTGGTGATCCTGGAGTCACTCTGTCTGTTACAGGTACAGTGATATTATATATAGTGTTGATGTGTTTAGTCACTCTGTCTGTTACAGGTACAGTGATATTATATATAGTGTTGATGTGTTTAGTCACTCTGTCTGTTACAGGTACAGTGATATTATATATAGTATTGATGTGTGAATCACTCTGTCTGTTACAGGTACAGTGATATTATATATAGTATTGATGTGTTGAATCACTCTGTCTGTTACAGGTACAGTGATATTATATATAGTATTGATGTGTTTAATCACTCTGTCTGTTACAGGTACAGTGATATTATATATAGTATTGATGTGTTTAATCACTCTGTCTGTTACAGGTACAGTGATATTATATATAGTATTGATCATTTTAATCACTCTGTCTGTTACAGGTACAGTGACATTGTATATAATCCTAATCTGTTTAAGAGGTTCTGGAAAATTGTCTTGATGTGTACAGAAATAATATAATAAATATGAATGTATGGTATAAAAGGAATGTCTGAATTGATGATTTGAGAACGTCCACTCCTGCCTCATTTGAACTAGACAACAGGTCATTGATGGTTTTAATGTTGTTATCTACTCCAGACCTGCAGGTGAAGGTGACCACTACATGGTGGTCAACGACACTGACCTGTAGCACCACCTGTACTCTGACTGACAACCCCAACCCCACCTACATCTGGTACAGGAACAGTAAGATTGTACAAGAGGACTCCTCCCCCTCATACACAGTCTACTTTAAAACTGAAGACAGCTTCTACTGTGCTGTAAAAGGCATCAATTCTCCTGCAGTGTGTGAGTGTGACTAATACACTTTTAAAGTCTGTCAAAATCCTCCAATACATCATTGGTCAGTGTTGATGTTTAGTGAAACAGACATGAGATAGAGCTACTATTCCATTTAGATTAATGGTGGTTGATGTTTAGTGAAACAGACATGAGATAGAGCTACTATTCCATTTAGATTAATGGTGGTTGATGTTTAGTGAAACAGACATGAGATAGAGCTACTATTCCATGTAGATTAATGGTGGTTGATGTTTAGTGAAACAGACATGAGATAGAGCTATTATTCCATTTAGATTAATGGTGGTTGATGTTTAGTGAAACAGACATGAGATAGAGCTACTATTCCATGTAGATTAATGGTGGTTGATGTTTAGTGAAACAGACATGAGATAGAGCTACTATTCCATTTAGATTAATGGTGGTTGATGTTTAGTGAAACAGACATGAGGTAGAGCTACTATTCCATTTAGATTAATGGTGGTTGATGTTTAGTGAAACAGACATGAGATAGAGCTACTATTCCATTTAGATTAATGGTGGTTGATGTTTAGTGAAACAGACATGAGATAGAGCTACTATTCCATTTAGATTAATGGTGGTTGATGTTTAGTGAAACAGACATGAGATAGAGCTACTATTCCATTTAGATTAATGGTGGTTGATGTTTAGTGAAACAGACATGAGATAGAGCTACTATTCCATTTAGATTAATGGTGGTTGATGTTTAGTGAAACAGACATGAGATAGAGCTACTATTCCATTTAGATTAATGTTGGTTGATGTTTAGTGAAACAGACATGAGATAGAGCTACTATTCCATTTAGATTAATGGTGGTTGATGTTTAGTGAAACAGACATGAGATAGAGCTACTATTCCATTTAGATTAATGGTGGTTGATGTTTAGTGAAACAGACATGAGATAGAGCTACTATTCCATGTAGATTAATGGTGGTTGATGTTTAGTGAAACAGACATGAGATAGAGCTACTATTCCATTTAGATTAATGGTGGTTGATGTTTAGTGAAATAGACATGAGAGAGAGCTACTATTCCATTTAGAATAATGGTGGTTGATGTTTAGTGAAACAGACATGAGATAGAGCTACTATTCCATTTAGATTAATGGTGGTTGATGTTTAGTGAAACAGACATGAGATAGAGCTACTATTCCATTTAGATTAATGGTGGATGATGTTTAGTGAAACAGACATGAGATAGAGCTACTATTCCATTTAGATTAATGGTGGTTGATGTTTAGTGAAACAGACATGAGATAGAGCTACTATTCCATTTAGATTAATGGTGGTTGATGTTTAGTGAAACAGACATGAGATAGAGCTACTATTCCATTTAGATTAATGGTGGTTGATGTTTAGTGAAGCAGACATGAGATAGAGCTACTATTCCATTTAGATTAATGGTGGTTGATGTTTAGTGAAACAGACATGAGGTAGAGCTACTATTCCATTTAGATTAATGGTGGTTGATTTTACAGTTTTAAATACTTCCACCATTTGAAAAATGTACTTGTGTTTCAGCTGTTGAGGGTCACAGTTATTTCCACGTGACTTACACCCATCAGAGGATCTGTACCTTGAAGGGGACATCAGTGGACATATCCTGCTCTTATACTTATCCCAGTGGGCATACAGTTTCTGAAACAATCTGGTATACAAGGAAAACTAATGAGCGCCCTCAAATCCTGAGCCCAGGGTATGGAGGTCGTGTGGGGTACCTTGGAAATATGCAGAGTGACTCCATCCTGAGAATCACAGACCTGAGAGAGGAGGACTCAGCTGAGTATAAGTTTAGATTCAGAACAGACTGTGACAACCTGGGAGCCCACCTTCCTGGAACAACTGACTGTCACAGGCAAATGCAGGTCACATCCTATCAATACTGCACCATTACTTTATGATGTACTCAGTGTTTTAATCTTTCTTTCGATTAGGTCTAGGCATGACTCTGCCACTGCATTGTTATTTTTAATGTTAGCAAGATGACTGACCTGAAATGCAAACTGTACTCGGTGACACAACCCACCCCGCCAACTGGGGCGTCAAAGAATGAATACGTGGACCCAACCAATCTACCAGTCTGTTCCTAAACCTAGTCAGCAGTGAGGATACAGGCAGATACTCCTGTTCTGTAGAAGGACATGAGGATCTCCCCTCTGCTGCAGAGACTCTCACTGTCACATGTGAGGATGTGTGATCCATCTCCAGTTGTATTCTTTTAGTAACATCTTCTCTAATCTATTCTATCCATTTTCAATCTTTGTCCAAGTTCCATGATTGTACTCATCTCATTACTGTAGTAACTACAAGTACTTCACAAACACTGTATTATTACATTAATGTCTAAGTTACACGTATTTATATTAATATTTCATTTATTTTAATCATAAATCCAAGTTCCATGATGCTCCTCATGTAAAGCTCTATGTATGAACAATGTGTTACATATTGTCCACCAGACGGCCCAAAGAACACCTCAGTGTCAGTCAGTCCCTCTGGTGAAATAGTGGAGGGCAGTTCAGTGACTCTGACCTGCAGCAGTGATGCCAACCCACCTGTGGACAAATACACCTGGTACAAGAAGAATGTAACCTCACCAAAAGCATCAGGACAGAGTTACAGCATCACTAACATCATCTCTGAGGACAGAGGAGAATATTACTGTGAGGCCCAGAATAGAAAAGGATCTATGAACTCTACAGCTCTGATGATCATTGTAGCAGGTAAAGTTACATCTTCAATACTTCAAAACAAAACTACATGGTTCATTCTAATGTTAATACTTTGAATTTGGCTTTTTTTAAACTTTGGTTTATAATTAAACATTGGGTGTACAAAACATTAAGAACACCTGTTCTTTCCATGACATAGACAGGCTGACCAGGTGAATCCAGGTGAAGCTTTGATCCCATATTGATGTCACTTGTTAAATCCTCTTCAATCAGTGTGGATGAAGGGGAGGAGACAAATTTTACCAAATTATATTTGTTTTTAGTTCATTATATCATGCCATTTACTCATATCATCCATATTTTATTATAGGGAAACAAACCTCAGTTCTGACTGCAGCTGTAGGAATCACAGTGTTTATTCTGGTTCTCATCCTCTTTCTCCCTTGCTTCATGTGGTTCAGGTGACATACATTTTGTTTTACCTTAGCACCCTGATTTGTTATGAATGCATTAATATATTCATTCATTCATTCATTCATTAATGTGCAACACTTTATTTGTAACATGTCAACTTCCATTAGAGGTCAGTAGAGAGCAGAGCTCACTCTCTCCCTCATTACAGGAGATCCACAGGAGGAAGTGATGTCACAGCAGACACACAGGTGATGATATCAGCTATGCCTCCACCTCCACACCTGGTGACATGAATTTACTATGTCATGACAGTCTCTCTCATACTGTTACCATGACAACTCTCTCTCTCTCTCTTTCTCTCTGCACAGAGTGTCGATCCTGACCTTAACAATGACTCCAACATGGACACGTACACAGCTCTGAACATGAAGACCAGGTCACCAGAGTATGACACCCTGGCAGTACGTGTGTGTGCTTGTGTTTGTGTGTGTGTTTGTATCCATAAAAATGTTATAGAGTGGTGTGTAACGTGACCATTGTGTTTTCTTTCAGAATGTGAGGGACTCCTCTAGTGACACAGTCCCTCAGATAGATGCTGAGCCCTCAGATTATGAGAACTGTAGAGAACCCCCACATAACCTGGACTGAAGGGAACTACCACATAACCTGGACTGAAGAGATCCACCACAGAACCTGGACTGAAGAGAACCACCACAGAACCTGGACTGAAGAGAACCACCACAGAACCTGGACTGAAGAGAACCACCACAGAACCTGGACTGAAGAGAACCACCACAGAACCTGGACTGAAGAGAACCACCACAGAACCTGGACTGAAGAGAACCACCACAGAACCTGGATGAAGAGCTTCAGCACCAAACCAAAGCTAGGATTTACACCTCTATTCTCCTGCTATCATATTGCTATCATATCTAGAAGGCTTTCCAGATAATGATCTTTAACTTTTTTTTTTAATTATGTCATTATCTTTATTTTCTTGTAAAGTTAAGGAAAGGGAAAGGGGGATACCTAGTCAATTGTACAACTGAATGCATTCAACTGAAATGTGTCTTCCGCATTTAACCCAACCCCTCTGAATCAGAGCGATGCGGGGGGCTGACATAATCGACATCCTCGTCTTCGGTGCCTGGTGAACAATGGGTTAACTTCCTTGCTCAGGGGCAGAACGACATATTTTTGTAATTATGCTTATTGGTGACATATCAAGAAGTGTTTCCTAAGCTTTAACTTCTGAGTAAATGCTGGAGTTGAATTCTCTTTCCTTGTAATGATCATTGTGTATATTGATGAGAAATAAGATAGATTATGCTTCTGCTCTTTTTCAATGGGATTTGACCATTTGTAGATTCTCTGTAACACATAAAGCTTTTCTGTTTACTCTCTGTAGATTAATATTATGTTTCTGCTCTTTTTCTATGGGATTAGAATTTTCCAGATTTTTACAACAAAAATAGGCCGACATTTCTCAGTGACTAATATTGATAACAGCTTTTTATTACTTCTAGCTCTTGGACCAGGTTTCTCCTAATTATTTACTTTGTATTCCTGTCAGACATTATTGCACATTTTATATTCACTATTTTAGATACATTAAATACGTTTACCTTTGCAGTTTTTACAATTTGGTTTGGTGTCAATACAGTATAAGCGCAATGTTGTAAATAAGCTCAAAGTTTAAGACAATAAATACATTCATTAGTTCATTAACTATTAATACATTGATTCATAACTATTTCCACTCTGCTGTTGTTTCTTGTATTTCTGCGTATTAGACACATGTCACCATTGAACAGAACAACACCCAGCACTGATCCTCACCAGTTACATTCGCTTACGCACGCTAGTGGTGCTTGTTAACCCGCAACCGTCCACAACTAATAACCCA
>NW_027033541.1:0-6401 GCF_034236695.1 Oncorhynchus nerka | reverse complement strand
GTAATATTGTATAATACCCTAGTAATATTGTATAATACTCTAGTAATATTGTATAATACTCTAGTAATATTGTATAATACTCTAGTAATATTGTATAATAGCCTAGTAATATTGTATAATACCCTAGTAATATTGTATAATACCCTAGTAATATTGTATAATACCCTATTAATATTGTACAATACTCTAGTAATATTGTATAATACTCTAGTAATATTGTATAATGCCCTAGTAATATAGTATAATACCCTAGTAATATTGTATAATACTCTAGTAATATTGTATAATACCCTAGTAATATTGTATAATGCCCTAGTAATATTGTATAATAACCAAGTAATATTGTATAATAACCTAGTAATATTGTATAATAACCAAGTAATATTGTATAATACTCTAGTAATATTGTATAATACCCTAGTAATATTGTATAATACCCTAGTAATATTGTATAATACTCTAGTAATATTGTATAATACCCTAGTAATATTGTATAATAGCCTAGTAATATTGTATAATACTCTAGTAATATTGTATAATGCCCTAGTAATATTGTATAATACTCTAGTAATATTGTATAATAGCCTAGTAATATTGTATAATACTCTAGTAATATTGTATAATACCTAGTAATATTGTATAATACTCTAGTAATATCGTATAATAGCCTAGTAATATTGTATAATACTCTAGTAATATTGTATAATACCCTCAGTAATATTGTATAATACTCTAGTAATATTATACAATACTCTAATAATATTGTATAATACTCTAGTAATATTGTATAATGTCCTAGTAATATTGTATAATACCGTAGTAATATTGTATAATGACTCTAGTAATATTGTATAATACCCTAGTAATATTGTATAATACTCTAGTAATATTGTATAATACCCTAGTAATATTGTATAATAACCTAGTAATATTGTATAATACTCTAGTAATATTGTATAATACCCTAGTAATATTGTATAATACTCTAGTAATATTGTATAATACCCTAGTAATATTGTATAATACTCTAGTAATATTGTATAATACCCTAGTAATATTGTATAATACTCTAGTAATATCGTATAATAGCCTAGTAATATTGTATAATACTCTAGTAATATTGTATAATACCCTAGTAATATTGTATAATACTCTAGTAATATTATACAATACTCTAGTAATATTGTATAATACTCTAGTAATATTGTATAATGCCCTAGTAATATTGTATAATACCGTAGTAATATTGTATAATGCCCTAGTAATATTGTATAATACTCTAGTAATATTGTATAATACTCTAGTAATATTGTATAATACCCAGTAATATTGTATAATAACCTAGTAATATTGTATAATACTCTAGTAATATTGTATAATAGCCTAGTAATATTGTATAATACCCTAGTAATATTGTATAATACCCTAGTAATGTGTATAATACCTAGTAATATTGTACAATACTCTAGTAATATTGTATAATACTCTAGTAATATTGTATAATGCCCTAGTAATATAGTATAATACCCTAGTAATATTGTATAATACTCTAGTAATATTGTATAATACCCTAGTAATATTGTATAATGCCCTAGTAATATTGTATAATAACCAAGTAATATTGTATAATAACCTAGTAATATTGTATAATAACCAAGTAATATTGTATAATACTCTAGTAATATTGTATAATACACTAGTAATATTGTATAATACCCTAGTAATATTGTATAATACCCTAGTAATATTGTATAATACTCTAGTAATATTGTATAATACCCTAGTAATATTGTATAATACCCTAGTAATATTGTATAATGCCCTAGTAATATTGTATAATAACCAAGTAATATTGTATAATAACCTAGTAATATTGTATAATAACCAAGTAATATTGTATAATACTCTAGTAATATTGTATAATACCCTAGTAATATTGTATAATGCCCTAGTAATATTGTATAATAACCAAGTAATATTGTATAATAACCTAGTAATATTGTATAATAACCAAGTAATATTGTATAATACTCTAGTAATATTGTATAATACCCTAGTAATATTGTATAATACCTAGTAATATTGTATAATACTCTAGTAATATTGTATAATACCTAGTAATATTGTATAATAGCCTAGTAATATTGTATAATACTCTAGTAATATTGTATAATGCCCTAGTAATATTGTATAATACTCTAGTAATATTGTATAATAGCCTAGTAATATTGTATAATACTCTAGTAATATTGTATAATACTCTAGTAATATTGTATAATACTCTAGTAATATCGTATAATAGCCTAGTAATATTGTATAATACTCTAGTAATATTGTATAATACCCTAGTAATATTGTATAATACTCTAGTAATATTATACAATACTCTAGTAATATTGTATAATACTCTAGTAATATTGTATAATGCCCTAGTAATATTGTATAATACCGTAGTAATATTGTATAATACCCTAGTAATATTGTATAATACCCTAGTAATATTGTATAATACTCTAGTAATATTGTATAATACCCTAGTAATATTGTATAATAGCCTAGTAATATTGTATAATACTCTAGTAATATTGTATAATGCCCTAGTAATATTGTATAATACTCTAGTAATATTGTATAATAGCCTAGTAATATTGTATAATACTCTAGTAATATTGTATAATACCCTAGTAATATTGTATAATACTCTAGTAATATCGTATAATAGCCTAGTAATATTGTATAATACTCTAGTAATATTGTATAATACCCTAGTAATATTGTATAATACTCTAGTAATATTATACAATACTCTAGTAATATTGTATAATACTCTAGTAATATTGTATAATGCCCTAGTAATATTGTATAATACCGTAGTAATATTGTATAATGCCCTAGTAATATTGTATAATACTCTAGTAATATTGTATAATACTCTAGTAATATTGTATAATACCCTAGTAATATTGTATAATACCCTAGTAATATTGTATAATACTCTAGTAATATTGTATAATAGCCTAGTAATATTGTATAATACCCTAGTAATATTGTATAATACCCTAGTAATATTGTATAATACCCTAGTAATATTGTACAATACTCTAGTAATATTGTATAATACTCTAGTAATATTGTATAATGCCCTAGTAATATAGTATAATACCCTAGTAATATTGTATAATACTCTAGTAATATTGTATAATACCCTAGTAATATTGTATAATGCCCTAGTAATATTGTATAATAACCAAGTAATATTGTATAATAACCTAGTAATATTGTATAATAACCAAGTAATATTGTATAATACTCTAGTAATATTGTATAATACACTAGTAATATTGTATAATACCCTAGTAATATTGTATAATACCCTAGTAATATTGTATAATACTCTAGTAATATTGTATAATACCCTAGTAATATTGTATAATAACCAAGTAATATTGTATAATAACCAAGTAATATTGTATAATACTCTAGTAATATTGTATAATACTCTAGTAATATTGTATAATACTCTAGTAATATTGTATAATACACTAGTAATATTGTATAATACTCTAGTAATATTGTATAATACTCTAGTAATATTGTATAATACCCTAGTAATATTGTATAATGCCCTAGTAATATTGTATAATAACCAAGTAATATTGTATAATAACCTAGTAATATTGTATAATAACCAAGTAATATTGTATAATACTCTAGTAATATTGTATAATACACTAGTAATATTGTATAATACCCTAGTAATATTGTATAATACTCTAGTAATATTGTATAATACCCTAGTAATATTGTATAATAACCAAGTAATATTGTATAATACCCTAGTAATATTGTATAATAACCAAGTAATATTGTATAATAACCAAGTAATATTGTATAATACTCTAGTAATATTGTATAATACCCTAGTAATATTGTATAATACTCTAGTAATATTGTATAATACCCTAGTAATATTGTATAATACCCTAGTAATATTGTATAATGCCCTAGTAATATTGTATAATAACCAAGTAATATTGTATAATAACCTAGTAATATTGTATAATAACCAAGTAATATTGTATAATACTCTAGTAATATTGTATAATACCCTAGTAATATTGTATAATGCCCTAGTAATATTGTATAATAACCAAGTAATATTGTATAATAACCTAGTAATATTGTATAATAACCAAGTAATATTGTATAATACTCTAGTAATATTGTATAATACCCTAGTAATATTGTATAATACCCTAGTAATATTGTATAATACTCTAGTAATATTGTATAATACCCTAGTAATATTGTATAATAGCCTAGTAATATTGTATAATACTCTAGTAATATTGTATAATGCCCTAGTAATATTGTATAATACTCTAGTAATATTGTATAATAGCCTAGTAATATTGTATAATACTCTAGTAATATTGTATAATACCCTAGTAATATTGTATAATACTCTAGTAATATCGTATAATAGCCTAGTAATATTGTATAATACTCTAGTAATATTGTATAATACCCTAGTAATATTGTATAATACTCTAGTAATATTATACAATACTCTAGTAATATTGTATAATACTCTAGTAATATTGTATAATGCCCTAGTAATATTGTATAATACCGTAGTAATATTGTATAATACCCTAGTAATATTGTATAATACCCTAGTAATATTGTATAATACTCTAGTAATATTGTATAATACCCTAGTAATATTGTATAATAGCCTAGTAATATTGTATAATACTCTAGTAATATTGTATAATGCCCTAGTAATATTGTATAATACTCTAGTAATATTGTATAATAGCCTAGTAATATTGTATAATACTCTAGTAATATTGTATAATACCCTAGTAATATTGTATAATACTCTAGTAATATCGTATAATAGCCTAGTAATATTGTATAATACTCTAGTAATATTGTATAATACCCTAGTAATATTGTATAATACTCTAGTAATATTATACAATACTCTAGTAATATTGTATAATACTCTAGTAATATTGTATAATGCCCTAGTAATATTGTATAATACCGTAGTAATATTGTATAATGCCCTAGTAATATTGTATAATACTCTAGTAATATTGTATAATACTCTAGTAATATTGTATAATACCCTAGTAATATTGTATAATACCCTAGTAATATTGTATAATACTCTAGTAATATTGTATAATAGCCTAGTAATATTGTATAATACCCTAGTAATATTGTATAATACCCTAGTAATATTGTATAATACCCTAGTAATATTGTACAATACTCTAGTAATATTGTATAATACTCTAGTAATATTGTATAATGCCCTAGTAATATAGTATAATACCCTAGTAATATTGTATAATACTCTAGTAATATTGTATAATACCCTAGTAATATTGTATAATGCCCTAGTAATATTGTATAATAACCAAGTAATATTGTATAATAACCTAGTAATATTGTATAATAACCAAGTAATATTGTATAATACTCTAGTAATATTGTATAATACACTAGTAATATTGTATAATACCCTAGTAATATTGTATAATACCCTAGTAATATTGTATAATACTCTAGTAATATTGTATAATACCCTAGTAATATTGTATAATAACCAAGTAATATTGTATAATAACCAAGTAATATTGTATAATACTCTAGTAATATTGTATAATACTCTAGTAATATTGTATAATACTCTAGTAATATTGTATAATACACTAGTAATATTGTATAATACTCTAGTAATATTGTATAATACTCTAGTAATATTGTATAATACCCTAGTAATATTGTATAATGCCCTAGTAATATTGTATAATAACCAAGTAATATTGTATAATAACCTAGTAATATTGTATAATAACCAAGTAATATTGTATAATACTCTAGTAATATTGTATAATACACTAGTAATATTGTATAATACCCTAGTAATATTGTATAATACTCTAGTAATATTGTATAATACCCTAGTAATATTGTATAATAACCAAGTAATATTGTATAATACCCTAGTAATATTGTATAATAACCAAGTAATATTGTATAATAACCAAGTAATATTGTATAATACTCTAGTAATATTGTATAATACTCTAGTAATATTGTATAATACTCTAGTAATATTGTATAATACACTAGTAATATTGTATAATACCCTAGTAATATTGTATAATACTCTAGTAATATTGTATAATACTCTAGTAATATTGTATAATACTCTAGTAATATTGTATAATACCCTAGTAATATTGTATAATACCCTAGTAATATTGTATAATACCCTAGTAATATTGTATAATACCCTATTAATATTGTATAATACCCTAGTAATATTGTATAATACCCACACACGTGTGTGTGTGTGTGTGTGTGCTGTAATAACAGCATCA
>NW_027033540.1:0-6397 GCF_034236695.1 Oncorhynchus nerka | reverse complement strand
GTGGAGGGTGGTGGTACTGTGTTACTAAGTGGAGGGGTGGTGTTACTGTGTTACTAAGTGGAGGGGTGGTGTTACTAAGTGGAGGGGTGGTGGTACTGTGTTACTAAGTGGAGGGTGGTGGTATGGTGTTACTAAGTGGAGGGTGGTGGTATGGTGTTACTAAGTGGAGGGGTGGTGTTACTAAGTGGAGGGTGGTGGTACTAAGTGGAGGGTGGTGGTACTGTGTTACAAGTGGAGGGGTGGTGGTATGGTGTTACTAAGTGGAGGGGTGGTGGCACGGTGTTACTAAGTGGAGGGGTGGTGGTACTGTGTTACTATGTGTAGGGTTGGTGGTACTATGTTACTAAGTGGAGGGTCGGTGGTACTGTGTTACTAAGTGGACAGAGTGGGTGGTACTGTGTTACTAAGTGGAGGGGGTGGTGGTACTGTTACTAAGTGGAGGTGGTGGTACTGTGTTACTAAGTGTGGAGGGTGAGTGTACTGTGTTACTAAGTGGAGGGGAGTGGTGGTACCTGATGTTACTAAGTGGAGGGATGGTGGTGGTACACTGTGTGTTTACTAAAGTGGAGGAGATGGTGGTACTGTGTTTTACACTAAGTGGAGAGTGTGGTGGTACTGTGTTACTAAGTGGAGGAATGGTGAAGAAGGTACCTGTGTTACTGTATGTGGAGGGTGGTGGTACCTGTAGTTTACTAGTGGAGGGATTGGTGGTACTGTGTTACTAAGTGGAGGGTTGGTGGTACTGTGTTACTAAGTGGAGGGTGTAGGTACTGTGTTACTAAGTGGAGGGTGATGGTACTGTGTTACTAAGTGGAGGGATGGTGGTACTGTGTTACTAAGTGGAGGGGTGGTGGTACTGTGTTACTAAGTGGAGGGTGGTGGTACTGTGTTACTAAGTGGAGGGTGGTGGTAATGTGTTACTAAGTGGAGGGGTGGTGGTACTGTGTTACTAAGTGGAGGGGTGATGGTACTGTGTTACTAAGTGGAGGGATGGTGGTACTGTGTTACTAAGTGGAGGGATGGTGGTACTGTGTTACTAAGTGGAGGGATGGTGGTACTGTGTTACCAGAAGTGGAGGGTGGTGGCACTGTGCTTCCACCAAGTGGAGGGGTGGTGGTACTGTGTCACTAGCGGAGGGAGTGGTGGTACCTGTGTTACCATGTGTAGAGGCTCGGGTGGCGCCGTGCTTCGCCAAGTGAGAGGCGGTGGTACTGTGTTACTAAGTGGAGGGTGGTGGTACTGTGTTACTAAGTGGAGGGGTGGTGGTACTGTGTTACTAAGTGGAGGGGTGGTGGTACTGTGTTACTCAAGTGGAAGGGTGGTGGTATTGTGTCACTAAGTGGAGGGGTGGTGGTACTGTGTTACATAAAGTGGAGGGTGGTGGTAACTGTGTCATCTATGTGGAGGGGTGGCGGTACCGTGTCACTGTATGAGGGGTGAGTAGGCACCTGTGTTACCAAGTGGAGGGGTGGTGGTACTGGTGTTACTAATGGAGGGTGGTGTATATCAAGTGAGGGGCGGTGGTACTAGTACTGAGTGGAGGGGTGGCACTGTGTTACCATAGGAGGGGTGGTGGTACACTAGTTACTAGTGGAGGGGTGGTGGTACTGTGTTACTATGTGGAGGGTGGTGGCACTGTGTTACTAAGGAGGGGTGGTGGTACTGTGTCACTCAGTGGAGGGGTGAGTGGTACTGTGTTACTAAGTGGAGGGTGGTGGTACCTGTGTTACTAAATGTGGAGAGTGGTGGTACTGTGTCACTAAGTGCAGGGGTGGTGGTACCTATGTTACTACTAGTGGAGGGGTGGTGGTACTGCGTGTTACTGAGTGGAGGGTGGTGGTACTGTGTTACTAAGTGGAGGGGTGGTGGTACCGTAGTTACTATGTGGAGGGGTGGTGGTACTGTAGTTACTATGTGAGGGGTGGTGGTACTGTGTTACTAAGTGGAGGGTGGTGGTACTGTGTCACTAAGTGGAGGTGGTGGTACTGTGTTACTAAGTGCAGGGGTGGTGGTACCTAGTTACTATGTGGAGGGGTGGTGGTACTGTTTACTAAGTGGAGGTGGTGGTACTGTGTTACTAAGTGGAGGGTTGGTGGTACTGTGTTACTAGGTGGAGGGTGGTGGTACTGTGTTACTAAGTGGAGGGGTGGTGGTACTGTGTTACTATGTGAGGGGTGGTGGTACCGTGTTACTATGTGGAGGTGGTGGTACTGTGTTACTACAGTGCAGGGGTGGTGGTACCTGTGTTACTAAGTGGAGGGGTGGTGGTACTGTGTTACTAAGTGGAGGGTGGTGGTACTGTGTTACTATGTGTAGGGGTGGTGGTACTGTGTTACTAAGTGGAGGGGTGGTGGTACTGTGTTACTATGTGGAGGGGTGGTGGTACTGTGTTACTATGTGTAGGGGTGGTGGTACTGTGTTACTATGTGTAGGGGTGGTGGTACTGTGTTACTATGTGGAGGGGTGGTGGTACTGTGTTACTATGTGGAGGGTCGGTGGTACTGTGTTACTATGTGGAGGGGTGGTGGTACTGTGTTACTATGTGTAGGGGTGGTGGCACTGTGTTACTATGTGGAGGGTGGTGGTACTGTGTTACATAAGTGGAGGGGTGGTGTTACTAAGTGGAGGTGGTGGTACTATGTTACTAAGTGGAGGGCGGTGGTACTGTGTTACTAAGTGGAGGGGTTGGTGGTACTGTGTTACTATGTGTAGGGGTGGTGGTACTGTGTTACTAAGTGGAGGGTGTAGGTACTGTGTTACTAAGTGGAGGGGTGGTGTTACTAAGTGGAGGGTGGTGGTACTGTGTTACTAAGTGGAGGGGTGGTGGTACTGTGTTACTAAGTGGAGGGCATGGACTGTGTCACTAAGTCGGAGGGTGGTGGCACTGTGTTACTAAGTGGAGGGGGTGGTGGTACTGTGTTACTAAGTGGAGGGGTGGTGGCACCAGTGTTACTAAGTGGGAGGCGGTGGTACTGTATTACCTAAGTGTGAGGGTAGTGCGCCTGTGTCACTAAGTGGAGGGGGTGGGTGGTACCGTGTCACTAAGTGGAGGGGTGGTGGTACTGTGTTACTAAGTGGAGGAGGTGGTGGTATGGTGTTACTAAGTGGAGGGGTGGTGGTACTGTGTTACTATGTGTAGGGTTGGTGGTACTATGTTCACTCAGTGGAGGGGTGGTAGGTACTGTGTTACTAAGTGAGGTGATGGCTACTGTGTCATAGGGAGGGGTGGTGGCACCGTAGTTACTAAGTGGAGGTGGTGGTACTGTGTCACCTAAGTGGAGGGTGGTGGTACTGTGTTACTAAGCTGGAGGGGTGATGGTACTGTGTTACTAAGTGGAGGGTGGTGGTACTGTGTTACTAAGTGGAGGGGTGGTGGTACTGTGTTACTAAGTGGAGGGTGGTGGTACTGTGTTACTAAGTAGAGGAGTGGTGGTACTTGCGTCACTAGGTAGAGGGGTGGTGGCACTGAGGGTGTTACTAAGTGGAGGGGTGGTGGTAATGTGTTACTAATTGGAGGGGTGGTGGTACTGTGTTACTAAGTGGAGGGTGGTGGTATGAGTGTTACTAAGTGGAGGGTGGTGGTACTGTGTTACTATGTGTAGGGTTGGGTGGCACTGTGTTACTAAGTGGAGGGTGGTGGTACTGTGTGTTACTAAGTGGAGGGGTGGTGGTAATGTGTTACTAAGTGGAGGGGTGGTGGTACTGTGTTACTAAGTGGAGGGGTGATGGTACTGTGTTACTAAGTGGAGGGTGGTGGTAATGTGTTACTAAGTGGAGGGGTGGTGGTACTGTGTTACTAAGTGGAGGGGTGATGGTACTGTGTTACTAAGTGGAGGGATGGTGGTACTGTGTTACTAAGTAGAGGGTGGTGGTACTGTGTTACTAAGTGGAGGGGTGGTGGTACTGTGTTACTAAGTGGAGGGGTGGTGGTACTGTGTTACTATGTGTAAGGGTGGTGGTACATGTGTTACTAATTGGAGGGCGGTGGTACTGTGTTACTAAGTGGAGGGTGGTGGTACTGTGTTACTATGTGTAGGGTTGGTGGTACTGTGTTACTAAGTGGAGGGTGTAGGTACTGTGTTACTAAGTGGAGGGGTGGTGTTACTAAGTGGAGGGGTGGTGGTACTATGTTACTAAGTGGAGGGGTGGTGGTACTATGTTACTAAGTGGAGGGGCGGTGGTACTGTGTTACTAAGTGGAGGGGTGGTGGTACTGTGTTACTATGTGTAGGGTTGGTGGTACTGTGTTACTAAGTGGAGGGGTGTAGGTACTGTGTTACTAAGTGGAGGGGTGGTGTTACTAAGTGGAGGGGTGGTGGTACTGTGTTACTAAGTGGAGGGGTGGTGTTACTGTGTTACTAAGTGGAGGGGTGGTGTTACTAAGTGGAGGGGTGGTGGTACTGTGTTACTAAGTGGAGGGGTGGTGGTATGGTGTTACTAAGTGGAGAGGGTGGTGGTACTGGTGTTACTAAGTGGAGGGGTAGGTGTTACTATGGAGGGGTGGTGGTACTCAGTGGAGGGGTGGTGGTACTGTGTTACTAAGTGGAGGGGTGGTGGTACCTAGTTACTATGTGGAGGGGTGGTGGTACCTAGTTACTATGTGTAGGGTTGGTGGTACTGTGTTACTAAGTGGAGGGGTGGTGGTACTGTGTTACTAAGTGGAGGGGTGGTGGTACTGTGTTACTAAGTGGAGGGGTGGTGGTACCTAGTTACTATGTGGAGGGGTGGTGGTACCTAGTCATGAGGGTTGGTGGTACTGTGTTACTAAGTGGAGGGTGGTGGTACTGTGTTACTAAGTGGAGGGGTGGTGGTACTGTGTTACTAAGTGGAGGGGTGGTGGTACCTAGTTACTATGTGGAGGGGTGGTGGTACCTAGTTACTATGTGTAGGGTTGGTGGTACTGTGTTACTAAGTGGAGGGGTGGTGGTACTGTGTTACTAAGTGGAGGGGTGGTGGTACTGTGTTACTAAGTGGAGGGGTGGTGGTACCTAGTTACTATGTGGAGGGGTGGTGGTACCTAGTTACTATGTGTAGGGTTGGTGGTACTGTGTTACTAAGTGGAGGGTGGTGGTACTGTGTTACTAAGTGGAGGGGTGGTGGTACTGTGTTACTAAGTGGAGGGGTGGTGGTACCTAGTTACTATGTGTAGGGTTGGTGGTACTGTGTTACTAAGTGGAGGGGTGGTGGTACTGTGTTACTAAGTGGAGGGGTGGTGGTACTGTGTTACTAAGTGGAGGGGTGGTGGTACTGTGTTACTATTTGGAGGGGTGGTTGTACTGTGTTACTATTTGGAGGGGTGGTGGTACTGTGTTACTATGTGGAGGGGTGGTGGTACTGTGTTACTATGTGTAGGGGTGGTGGTACTGTGTTACTATGTGTAGGGGTGGTGGTACTGTGTTGCTATGTGTAGGGTTGGTGGTACTGTGTTACTATGTGTAGGGGTGGTGGTACTGTGTTACTATGTGTAGGGGTGGTGGTACTGTGTTACTATGTGTAGGGGTGGTGGTACTGTGTTACTATGTGTAGGGGTGGTGGTACTGTGTTACTATGTGAAGGGGTGGTGGTACTGTGTTACTATGTGTAAGGGTGGTGGTACTGTGTTACTATGTGAAGGGGTGGTGGTACTGTGTTACTATGTGGAGGGGTGGTGGTACTGTGTTACTAAGTGGAGGGGCGGTGGTACTGTGTTACTAAGTGGAGGGGTGGTGGTACTGTGTTACTATGTGTAGGGGTTGGTGGTACTGTGTTACTATGTGGAGGGGTGGTGGTACTGTGTTACTATGTGTAGAGGGTGGTGGTACTGTGTTACTATGTGAAGGGTGTGGTGGTACTGTGTTACTATGTGAAGGGGTGGTGGTACTGTGTTACTATGTGGAGGGGTTGGTGGTACTGTGTTACTATGGAGTGGGTGGTGGTATGGTGCTGCGTAAGTGGGAGGGGTTGGTTGGTGCTGTGTTACTATGTGTAGGGTTGGTGGTACTGTGTTACTAAGTGGAGGTGTAGGTACTGTGTTACTAAGTGGAGGGGTGGTGTTACTAAGTGGAGGGTGGTGGTACTGTGTTACTAAGTGGAGGGGTGATGGTACTGTGTTACTAAGTGGAGGGATGGTGGTACTGTGTTACTAAGTGGAGGGTGGTGGTACTGTGTTACTAAATGGGAGGGGTGGTACTGTGTTACTATAGCGGAGGGGTGGTGGGTGCTTCGTGTTGCTAAGTAGAGGGGTGGTGGTACTGTTACTAAGTGCGGGATTGATTGGTGCCTAGTTACTAATGATGTGGAGGGGTGGTGGTACTGTGTTACTAAGTGGAGGGGTGGTGGTGCTGTGTTACTAAGTGGAGGGGTGGTGGTACTGGTGTTACTAAGTGGAGGGGTGGTGGTACTGTGTTACTATGTGTAGG
>NW_027033539.1:0-6392 GCF_034236695.1 Oncorhynchus nerka | reverse complement strand
CCTCCGTAGAACTGTATTGCTTAATGCAGACCTTCTTCACCTCCCTATAAAACTGTAATACTGTAATATTATGAACGGCAGAGACCTCCCTCACCTCCCTATAAAACTGTAATACTGTAATATTACGAATGGCAGAGACCTCCCTCACCTCCCTATAAAACTGTAATATTACGAATGGCAGAGACCTCCCTCACCTCCCTATAAAACTGTAATATTACGAATGGCAGAGACCTCCCTCACCTCCCTATAAAACTGTAATATTACGAACAGCAGAGATCTCCCTCACCTCCCTATAAAACTGTAATATGTACGAACGGCAGAGACCTCCCTCACCTCCCTATAAAACTGTAATATTACGAATGGCAGAGATCTCCCTCACCTCCCTATAAAACTGTAATATTACGAATGGCAGAGACCTCCCTCACCTCCCTATAAAACTGTAATACTGTAATATTACGAACGGCAGAGACCTCCCTCACCTCCCTATAAAACTGTAATACTGTAATATTATGAATGGCAGAGACCTCCCTCACCTCCCTATAAAACTGTAATACTGTAATATTACGAACGGCAGAGACCTCCCTCACCTCCCTATAAAACTGTAATATTACGAATGGCAGAGACCTCCCTCACCTCCCAATAAAACTGTAATATTAAGAATGGCAGAGACCTCCCTCACCTCCCTATAAAACTGTAATATTACTAATGGCAGAGACCTCCCTCACCTCCCTATAAAACTGTAATATTACGAATGGCAGAGACCTCCCTCACCTCCCTATAAAACTGTAATATTACGAATGGCAGAGACCTCCCTCACCTCCCTATAAAACTGTAATATTATGAACAGCAGAGACCTCCCTCACCTCCCTATAAAACTGTAATATTACGAACGGCAGAGACCTCGCTCACCTCCCTATAAAACTGTAATATTACGAATGGCAGAGACCTCCCTCACCTCCCTATAAAACTGTAATATTACGAATGGCAGAGACCTCCCTCACCTCCCTATAAAACTGTAATATTACGAATGGCAGAGACCTCCCTCACCTCCCTATAAAACTGTAATATTACGAACGGCAGAGACCTCCCTCACCTCCCTATAAAACTGTAATATTACGAATGGCAGAGACCTCCCTCACCTCCCTATAAAACTGTAATATTACGAACGGCAGGAGACCTCCCTCACCTCCCTATAAAACTGTAATATTACGAATGGCAGAGACCTCCCTCACCTCCCTATAAAACTGTAATATTACGAATGGCAGAGACCTCCTCACCTCCCTATAAAACTGTAATATTACGAATGGCAGAGACCTCCCTCACCTCCCTATAAAACTGTAATATTACGAATGGCAGAGACCTCCCTCACCTCCCTATAAAACTGTAATGCTGTAATATTACGAAGGGCAGAGACCTCCCTCACCTCCCTATAAAACTGTAGTACTGTAATACTGGCAGAGACCTCCCTCACCTCCCTATAAAACTGTAATATGTATTCGAATGGCAGAGACCTCCCTCACCTCCCTATAAAACTGTAATATTACGAATGGTGAGACCTCCTCACTCCCTATAAAACTGTAATATTGAACGCAGAGACCTCCCTCACCTCCCTATAATACTGTAATACTGTAATATTACAAACAGCAGAGACCTCCCTCACCTCCCTATAAAACTGTAATATTATGAACAGCAGAGACCTCCCTCACCTCCCTATAAAACTGTAATATTACGAATGGCGAGACCTCCTCACCTCCCTATAAAGCTGTAATATTACGAACGGCAGAGACCTCCCTCACCTCCCTATAAAACTGTAATATTACGAATGGCAGAGACCTCCCTCACCTCCCTATAAAACTGTAATATTACAAATGGCAGAGACCTCCTTCACCTCCCTATAAAACTGTATGTTATTACGAACAGCAGAGACCTCCCTCACCTCCCTATAAAACTGTAATATTACGAACGGCAGAGACCTCCCTCACCTCCCTATAAAACTGTAATATTACGAACGGCAGAGACCTCACCTCCCTATAAAACTGTAAGGCCTCCCTCAATCTATAAAAGTAATATTATGAACGGCAGAGACCTCACTCACCTCCCTATAAAACTGTAATATTAAATGGCAGAGACCTCCTCACCTCCCTATAAAACTGTAATATTATGAACAGCAGAGACCTCCCTCACTCCGGCAAAACTGTAATATTATGAACAGCAGAGGCCTCCCTCACCTCCCTATAAAACTGTAATATTATGAACAGCAGAGGCCTCTCACTCTCCTTATAAAACTGTAATATTATGAACAGCAGAGACCTCCCTCACCTCCCTATAAAACTGTAATACTGTAATATTATGAACAGCAGAGACCTCCCCTCACCTCCCTATAAACTGTAATATTGTAAGAGTTACTAATGTGTAGAGATCTTCCCAATTTCACCTCCCTATAAAACTGTAATATTACGAATGGCAGAGACCTCCTCACCTCCCTATAAAACTGTAATACCGTAATATTACGAATGGCAGAGGTACAAACCAACAGGGCAAAATTCTCATCTTCTTTCCTCTGCTGAATCTAAACCAACAAGGCAAACTCTCTCATCTCTCTTTCCCTGATGAATCTAAACCAACAAGGCAAACTCTCATTCATCTCTTTCCTCTGATGACCAAACCAACAAGGAACCCTTCTCATCTCTTCTCGTTCCCTCTGCTGAATCTAAACCAACAGGGGCAAACTATCTCTCATCTCTCTTTCCTGTCTTCAACTCTGTGCTTCTCGCTCCCTCAGTCTTCCTCTTTGTGCTATTTTACTCACTATTCTACACTGTCCCCCCTCTCTTCTCTGCTCACAGGATATGATGCTCATCACTTGATTTATTCAGCACAAAGTGGAGGGCAGGGCGCAACACCTACAACATTCATGCTTCTGTCTGGGCTCATGCTGTCCAATGTAAACCAAGCAGCCATCTGCCCTTCCCTTAATGATACAGTAATGATGTTAGCAGATGTACGTATGTCAGAGCAGCCCCGTGGCGCAACCTCCGTAAACAGGGTCACATGGGTCACCCCAAGTGCATCCTGGGTAGTCATGGATCAAGGGTGAGGGGCAGACCCCCGGTGTGAGTTTCGAGTAGAGAAGGGCAGCGCTCTTCTTCCCAGATGTTTGGAAAACTGTCTGTGATGCGAAGCGTCTTGGACCAGCGTCTCAGGTGGCATTTCTCTCTGTGCTGATGCAGTGCGTGCGTTTGTCCGTTCTCCCAGTTCAAATGGGAGCAGGCGGGCCAGTAGACAGAGTGTACTGGGAGCGTTGTTTTACTGCACCGTTTCCTGTGACTGCTCATTTGTCCTTTAACATACACAGCTGCTATGGGGAGGGGAACACTGGAGCCCCTAGTTAGATGTGGCCTGTCCTTACAGAGGAGGATGAGGAGGCAGAGAGGAAAGTAGCTGTACCTTAGCATCCAGAGCTTACAAGGAGGAGGAGAGGAGGAGGAGGCGTAGCTGTACCTTAGCATCCAGAGCTTACAGAGGGAGGAGGAGGAGGCAGGAGGTTAGCTGTACTTAGCATCCAGAGCTTACAGAGGAGGAGGAGGAGGAGGCTAGCTGTACCTTAGCATCCAGAGCTTACAGAGGAGGAGGAGGCGAGGAGGGCCTAGCTGTACCTTAGCATCCAGTAGCTTACAGAGGAGGAGGAGGAGGAGGGGGAGGCTAGCTGTACCTTAGCATCCAGAGCTTACAGAGGAGGAGGGAGGAGGGAGGCGGTTAGCTGTACCTTAGCATCCAGAGCTTACAGAGGAGGAGGAGGAGGCTAGCTGTACCTTAGCATCCAGAGCTTACAGAGGAGGAGGAGGAGGAGGCTAGCTGTACCTTAGCATCCAGAGCTTACAGAGGAGGAGGAGGAGGAGGAGGAGGCTAGCTGTACCTTAGCATCCAGAGCTTACAGAGGAGGAGGAGGAGGAGGCGTTAGCTGTACCTTAGCATCCAGAGCTTACAGAAGGAGGAGGAGGAGGGAGGGGCTAGCTGTACCTTAGCATCCAGAGCTTACAGAGGAGGAGGAGGAGGCAGGAGGTTAAGCTGTACCTTAGCATCCAGAGCTTACAGAGGAGGAGGAGGAGGAGGAGGCAGGGGTTAGCTGTACCTTAGCATCCAGAGCTTACAGAGGAGGAGGAGAGCTAGCTGTACCTTAGCATCCAGAGCTTACAGAGGAGGAGGGAGGGAGGAGGGGCTAGCTGTACCTTAGCATCCAGAGCTTACAGAGGAGGAGGGAGGAGGAGGCTAGCTGTACCTTAGCATCCAGAGCTTACAGAGAGGAGGAGGAGGAGGCTAGCTGTACCTTAGCATCCAGAGCTTACAGAGGAGGAGGAGGAGGAGGCGGCTAGCTGTACCTTAGCATCCAGAGCTTACAGAGGAGGAGGGAGGGAGGCAGGGGGTTAGCTGTACCTTAGCATCCAGAGCTTACAGAGGAGGAGGAGGAGGAGGCTAGCTGTACCTTAGCATCCAGAGCTTACAGAGGAGGAGGAGGAGGAGGCTAGCTGTACCTTAGCATCCAGAGCTTACAGAGGAGGAGGAGGAGGCTAGCTGTACCTTAGCATCCAGAGCTTACAGAGGAGGAGGAGGAGGAGGGGCTAGCTGTACCTTAGCATCCAGAGCTTACAGAGGAGGAGGAGGAGGAGGGGCTAGCTGTACCTTAGCATCCAGAGCTTACAGAGGAGGAGGAGGGAGGCAGGGGGTTAGCTGTACCTTAGCATCCAGAGCTTACAGAGGAGGAGGAGGAGGCGGTTAGCTGTACCTTAGCATCCAGAGCTTACAGAGGAGGAGGAGGAGGCTAGCTGTACCTTAGCATCCAGAGCTTACAGAGGAGGAGGAGGAGGCTGAGCTGTACCTTAGCATCCAGAGCTTACAGAGGAGGAGGGAGGCAGGAGGTTAGCTGTACCTTAGCATCCAGAGCTTACAGAGGAGGAGGAGGAGGGCTAGCTGTACCTTAGCATCCAGAGCTTACAGAGGAGGAGGAGGAGGCAGGGGTTAGCTGTACCTTAGCATCCAGAGCTTACAGAGGAGGAGGAGGAGGAGGGCTAGCTGTACCTTAGCATCCAGAGCTTACAGAGGAGGAGGGCAGGGGGCTAGCTGTGCCTTAGCATCCAGAGCTTACGGAGGAGGAGGGAGGCAGGGGTTAGCTGTACCTTAGCATCCAGAGCTTACAGAGGAGGAGGAGGAGGCTAGCTGTACCTTAGCATCCAGAGCTTACAGAGGAGGAGGCAGGAGGTTAGCTGTACCTTAGCATCCAGAGCTTACAGAGGAGGAGGGGGAGGCAGGGGGTTAGCTGTACCTTAGCATCCAGAGCTTACGAGGAGGAGGGGGAGGAGGAGGGAGGCAGGTTAGCTGTACCTTAGCATCCAGAGCTTACAGAGGAGGAGGAGGGAGGCAGGGGTTAGCTGTACCTTAGCATCCAGAGCTTACAGAGGAGGAGGAGGAGGGAGGCAGGGGGTTAGCTGTACCTTAGCATCCAGAGCTTACAGAGGAGGAGGAGGAGGGAGGCAGGGGGTTAGCTGTACCTTAGCATCCAGAGCTTACAGATGAGGAGGAGGAGGCTAGGTCTACCTTAGCATCCAGAGCTTACAGTACAGTGACTCAATCATTTAAAAAATGCATTGTTGTAGAGGGCAACAGTCACGAACCTGGCTGAGCAACAGTCACAAACATCCAGTTACTCAAAGGGCTGGAGAACGTCACTCGTCCTTGTTATTCTATACAAGTCCTTCCAGTACCTCAGTCCTTCTTCTGAAGAGACCCATGCTACTCACTGCTATAAATACCCAGACAGAAGTGTGTCATGCAGGCTATATGAAACCCACAGGGGTGTCTAGGGAGTAGTATGAAGTTGGCACGTAGACTCTGATCTCAGGTCAGTTTTGTATTTCAATCCCAATAAAGGTAACGGTTAGGATTGGGGGGTAACCTGATTCTAGATCTGTTTCTGAGAACACTTGATGTGGATCATGAGGATGGAGGGCATCGAGGAGGCACTAGGACACTTACGTTCAGCAATGACCAGCGGTGGGTAGAACAGGAAGTAGCCGACCATCTCGGCGGTCAGCTGACCCGAGGAGGTTAGGAGGCGGCGGTGCCGTTGGAGAGAGGCGGTCCCGTTCCTCACCATGTAGACCAGAGACACAGCAGGAGAACCCACTGACTGAGAAACACTCAGCATCTAGAGGACAGGGAGATGGAGAGAGGGAGATAGAGAGAGGGAGAGAGATAGAGAGAGAGGACAGGGAGATGGAGAGAGGGAGATGGAGAGAGGGAGATGGAGAGAGGGAGAGATAGATGAGAGAGGACAGGGAGATGGAGAGAGAGATGGAGAGAGAGGGGAGATGAGAGAGGGAGAGAGATAGAGAGAG
>NW_027033538.1:0-6392 GCF_034236695.1 Oncorhynchus nerka | reverse complement strand
GTTGTTGATGTTCCTATGGCTAGGATAGCATCATATTGTTGATGTTCTATAGCTAGGATAGCATCATATTGTTGATGTTCTATAGCTAGGATAGCATCTGTTGTTGATATTTCTACATAGCTAGGATTATCATATTGTTGATATTCTATAGCTGAGATAGCATCATGTTGTTGATGTTCTATAGCTAGGATAGCATCATATTGTGATGTTCTATAGCTAGGACGCATCATATTGTTGATGTTCTATAGCTAGGACAGCATCATGTTGTTGATGTTCTATAGCTAGGATAGCATCATATTGTTGATGTTCTATAGGATAGCATCAGGATAGCATCATGCTGTTGATGTTCTATAGCTAGGATAGCATCATATATTGTTGATGTTCTTGTTGATGTTCTATAGCTAGAGATAGCATCATGTTGTTGATGTTCTATAGCTAGGATAGCATCATATTGTTGATGTTCTATAGCTAGGATAGCATCATGTTGTTGATGTTCTATAGCTAGGATAGCATCATATTGTTGATGTTCTATAGCTAGGATAGCATCATGTTGTTGATGTTCTATAGCTGATAGCATCATATTGTTGATGTTCTATAGCTAGGATAGCATCATATTGTTGATGTTCACCCTGCTGAGGACATCATGTTGATGTTCTATAGCTGAGGACACTCATATTATTTGATGTTCTATAGCTAGGATAGCACTATTTATTGATGTTCTAGCTAGGATAGCATCATATTGTTGATGTTCTATAGCTAGGATAGCATCATATTGTTGATGTTCTATAGCTAGGATAGCATCATGTTGTTGATGTTCTATAGCTAGGATAGCATCATGTTGTTGATGTCCTATAGCTAGGATAGCATCATGTTGTTGATGTTCTATAGCTAGGATAGCATCATGTTGTTGATGTTCTATAGCTAGGATAGCATCATGTTGTTGTGTCTATAGCTATAGAGGATAGCATCATGTTGTTGATGTTCTATAGCTAGTAGCATCATATTGTTGATGTGTTCTAGTTCTTAGCTAGGATAGCATCATGTTGTTGATGTTCTATAGCTAGGACAGCATCATGTTGTTGATGTTCTATAGCTAGGATAGCATCATGTTGTTGATGTTCTATAGCTAGGATAGCATCATGTTGTTGATGTTCTATAGCTAGATAGCATCATGTTGATGTCCTAGTTCTATAGCTAGGATAGCATCATGTTGTTGATGTCCTAGTTCTATAGCT
Source organism: Oncorhynchus nerka (assembly GCF_034236695.1). NCBI lineage: Eukaryota > Metazoa > Chordata > Actinopteri > Salmoniformes > Salmonidae > Oncorhynchus > Oncorhynchus nerka. The sequence continues at coordinate 5,157 of NW_027033538.1, read as the reverse complement.
AGGATAGCATCATGTTGATGTTCTACTAGCTAGGATAGCATCATGTTGTTGATGTTCTATAGCTAGGATAGCATCATGTTGTTGATGTTCTATAGCTAGGATAGCATCATGTTGTTGATGTTCTATAGCTAGGATAGCATCATGTTGTTGATGTCCTAGTTCTATAGCTAGGATAGCATCATGTTGTTGATGTTCTATAGCTAGGATAGCATCATGTTGTTGATGTCCTAGTTCTATAGCTAGGATAGCATCATACTGTTGATGTCCTAGTTACAATTTGTCTCATTGTCATCCGTCTGCAATCTACTGAGATGGGTCTACTCTAAGCTAAAACCCGAGTCTGTGGTTTCTGGAATCCACTCTGATTAGTGGCTGGTTTTTGCTCCAGACATTCTCACTGACTGCCTCTGTGGCTCAGTGTAAACAATCTCTGAATAAATAGTCTGGTTAGATTTGCAAGCCCCGGTAAGCCTAATAGAAATGGGATTGGCATAATCCTAAATATGTATTTACCTCATGTAGTCCGTGGCGGGTTGAGACAGCCAGGCCCACTATACTCTCCCCAGGAGTGATGTATGATGTGTCGCAGTGAGGAGCTCTGCCCCTGATTCAGTGGCACCCTTTCCACTTTGTTAATGTGGTGAGGCACGTGCCCAGCCAGAGGCTACGGTGCCAGGCAAGTCACTGTGAGGATGGTCTGCCAGCTTCCCTGCCCTGAAACATAGCCTGCTATACTGTGGCCTTCATTTCTAACCCACTGTGAGCTATACTGTAGCTAGGGAGGCTTCCTCACTGTGAAGGATGGATAGCTAGACCTGCCCAGAACCGCAGGCTGCTATACTGTGGCCTCACTGTGAAGGATGGCTAGATAGACCTGCCGGGCCACGCGAGTTGCTATGCACAATAGCCTCACTGTGAAGGATGGATAGCTAGACCTGCCCAGAACCGCGAGGCTGCTATACTGTGGCCTCACTGTGAAGGATGGCTAGCTAGACCTGCCTGAACCGCCTTGTTTGCTATACTAATGGCCTCACTGTGAAGGATGGCTGGCTAGACCTGCCCTGAACTGCATGGTTGCTATACTGTGGCCTCACTGCTTGAAGGATGGCTAGCTGGGCCTGCCCTGAACCGCAGGTTGCTATACTGTGGCCTCACTGTGAAGGATGGCTAGCTAGACCTGCCCTGAAGGAGGAGCCCCAGACATACAGTCACTAGCTATAGAAAGGAGGAGCCCCAGACGTACAGTCACTAGCTATAGAAAGGAGAGCCCCAGACGTACAGTCACTAGCTATAGAAAGGAGGGGCCCCCAGGCGTGCAGTCACTAGCTATAGAAAGGAGGAGCCCCAGGCAGTCACTAGCCAGTCACTAGCTATAGAAAGGAGGAGCCCCAGACGTACAGTCACTAGCTATAGAAAGGAGGAGCCCCAGACGTACAGTCACTAGCTATAGAAAGGAGGAGCCCCAGACGTACAGTCACTAGCTATAGAAAGGAGGAGCCCCAGGCGTGCAGTCACTATGGCTATAGAAGGAAGGGCCCCAGACATTACAGTCACTAGCTATAGAAAGGAGGAGCCCCAGTGCAGTCACTGGCTATAGACAGGAGGGCCCCAGGCGTGCAGTCACTAGCTGAAAGGAGGAGCTGGGCGTTGCAGTCACACTAGCTATAGAAAGGAGGAGCCCCAGACGTACAGTCACTAGCTATAGACAGGAGGAGCCCCAGACGTACAGTCACTAGCTATAGAAAGGAGCCCCAGACGTACAGTCACTAGCTATAGAAAGGAGGAGCCCCAGACGTACAGTCACTAGCTATAGAAAGGAGGAGCCCCAGACGTACAGTCACTAGCTATAGAAAGGAGGAGCCCCAGACGTACAGTCACTAGCTATAGAAAGGAGGAGCCCCAGACGTACAGTCACTAGCTATAGAAAGGAGGAGCCCCAGACGTACAGTCACTAGCTATAGACAGGAGGAGCCCCAGACGTACAGTCACTAGCTATAGACAGGAGGAGCCCCAGACGTACAGTCACTAGCTATAGAAAGGAGGAGCCCCAGACGTACAGTCACTAGCTATAGAAAGGAGGAGCCCCAGACGTACAGTCACTAGCTATAGAAAGGAGGAGCCCCAGACGTACAGTCACTAGCTATAGAAAGGAGGAGCCCCAGACGTACAGTCACTAGCTATAGAAAGGAGGAGCCCCAGACGTACAGTCACTAGCTATAGAAAGGAGGAGCCCCAGACGTACAGTCACTAGCTATAGAAAGGAGGAGCCCCAGACGTACAGTCACTAGCTATAGAAAGGAGGAGCCCCAGACGTACAGTCACTAGCTATAGACAGGAGGAGCCCCAGACGTACAGTCACTAGCTATAGAAAGGAGGAGCCCCAGACGTACAGTCACTAGCTATAGAAAGGAGGAGCCCCAGACGTACAGTCACTAGCTATAGAAAGGAGGAGCCCCAGACGTACAGTCACTAGCTATAGAAAGGAGGAGCCCCAGACGTACAGTCACTAGCTATAGAAAGGAGGAGCCCCAGACGTACAGTCACTAGCTATAGAAAGGAGGAGCCCCAGACGTACAGTCACTAGCTATAGAAAGGAGGAGCCCCAGACGTACAGTCACTAGCTATAGAAAGGAGGAGCCCCAGACGTACAGTCACTAGCTATAGAAAGGAGGAGCCCCAGACGTACAGTCACTAGCTATAGAAAGGAGGAGCCCCAGACGTACAGTCACTAGCTATAGAAAGGAGGAGCCCCAGACGTACAGTCACTAGCTATAGAAAGGAGGAGCCCCAGACGTACAGTCACTAGCTATAGAAAGGAGGAGCCCCAGACGTACAGTCACTAGCTATAGACAGGAGGAGCCCCAGACGTACAGTCACTAGCTATAGAAAGGAGGAGCCCCAGACGTACAGTCACTAGCTATAGAAAGGAGGAGCCCCAGACGTACAGTCACTAGCTATAGAAAGGAGGAGCCCCAGACGTACAGTCACTAGCTATAGAAAGGAGGAGCCCCAGACGTACAGTCACTAGCTATAGACAGGAGGAGCCCCAGACGTACAGTCACTAGCTATAGAAAGGAGGAGCCCCAGACGTACAGTCACTAGCTATAGAAAGGAGGAGCCCCAGACGTACAGTCACTAGCTATAGAAAGGAGGAGCCCCAGACGTACAGTCACTAGCTATAGAAAGGAGGAGCCCCAGACGTACAGTCACTAGCTATAGAAAGGAGGAGCCCCAGACGTACAGTCACTAGCTATAGAAAGGAGGAGCCCCAGACGTACAGTCACTAGCTATAGAAAGGAGGAGCCCCAGACGTACAGTCACTAGCTATAGAAAGGAGGAGCCCCAGACGTACAGTCACTAGCTATAGAAAGGAGGAGCCCCAGACGTACAGTCACTAGCTATAGAAAGGAGGAGCCCCAGACGTACAGTCACTAGCTATAGAAAGGAGCCCCAGACGTACAGTCACTAGCTATAGAAAGGAGGAGCCCCAGACGTACAGTCACTAGCTATAGAAAGGAGGAGCCCCAGACGTACAGTCACTAGCTATAGAAAGGAGGAGCCCCAGACGTACAGTCACTAGCTATAGAAAGGAGGAGCCCCAGACGTACAGTCACTAGCTATAGAAAGGAGGAGCCCCAGACGTACAGTCACTAGCTATAGAAAGGAGGAGCCCCAGACGTACAGTCACTAGCTATAGACAGGAGGAGCCCCAGACGTACAGTCACTAGCTATAGAAAGGAGGAGCCCCAGACGTACAGTCACTAGCTATAGAAAGGAGGAGCCCCAGACGTACAGTCACTAGCTATAGAAAGGAGGAGCCCCAGACGTACAGTCACTAGCTATAGAAAGGAGGAGCCCCAGACGTACAGTCACTAGCTATAGAAAGGAGGAGCCCCAGACGTACAGTCACTAGCTATAGAAAGGAGGAGCCCCAGACGTACAGTCACTAGCTATAGAAAGGAGGAGCCCCAGACGTACAGTCACTAGCTATAGAAAGGAGGAGCCCCAGACGTACAGTCACTAGCTATAGAAAGGAGGAGCCCCAGACGTACAGTCACTAGCTATAGAAAGGAGGAGCCCCAGACGTACAGTCACTAGCTATAGACAGGAGGAGCCCCAGACGTACAGTCACTAGCTATAGAAAGGAGGAGCCCCAGACGTACAGTCACTAGCTATAGAAAGGAGGAGCCCCAGACGTACAGTCACTAGCTATAGAAAGGAGGAGCCCCAGACGTAGTCACTAGCTATAGAAAGGAGGAGCCCCAGACGTACAGTCACTAGCTATAGAAAGGAGGAGCCCCAGACGTACAGTCACTAGCTATAGAAAGGAGGAGCCCCAGACGTACAGTCACTAGCTATAGAAAGGAGGAGCCCCAGACGTACAGTCACTAGCTATAGAAAGGAGGAGCCCCAGACGTACAGTCACTAGCTATAGAAAGGAGGAGCCCCAGACGTACAGTCACTAGCTATAGAAAGGAGGAGCCCCAGACGTACAGTCACTAGCTATAGAAAGGAGGAGCCCCAGACGTACAGTCACTAGCTATAGAAAGGAGGAGCCCCAGACGTACAGTCACTAGCTATAGAAAGGAGGAGCCCCAGACGTACAGTCACTAGCTATAGAAAGGAGGAGCCCCAGACGTACAGTCACTAGCTATAGAAAGGAGGAGCCCCAGACGTACAGTCACTAGCTATAGAAAGGAGGAGCCCCAGACGTACAGTCACTAGCTATAGAAAGGAGGAGCCCCAGACGTACAGTCACTAGCTATAGAAAGGAGGAGCCCCAGACGTACAGTCACTAGCTATAGAAAGGAGGAGCCCCAGACGTACAGTCACTAGCTATAGAAAGGAGGAGCCCCAGACGTACAGTCACTAGCAATAGAAAGGAGGAGCCCCAGACGTACAGTCACTAGCTATAGACAGGAGGAGCCCCAGACGTACAGTCACTAGCTATAGACAGGAGGAGCCCCAGACGTACAGTCACTAGCTATAGAAAGGAGGAGCCCCAGACGTACAGTCACTAGCTATAGAAAGGAGGAGCCCCAGACGTCAGTCACTAGCTATAGAAAGGAGGAGCCCCAGGCGTACAGTCACTAGCTATAGAAAGGAGGAGCCCCAGACGTACAGTCACTAGCTATAGGAGGAGCCCCAGACGTACAG
>NW_027033537.1:0-6392 GCF_034236695.1 Oncorhynchus nerka | reverse complement strand
CACACCATTTTCCAGCCAAAGAGAGGAGTCACAAAAAGCAGAAATAGAGCTAAAATTAATCATTAACCTTTGATGATCTTCATCAGATGACACTCATAGGACTTCATGTTACACAATACATCAGGGTGTCAAAGTCAAATGGACGGAGGGCCAAATAAAAAAATCAGCTACAAGACGAGGGCAGGACTGTTGAATGTTCATTGAAAAATTTTTAAATGGCGATATAGTCTAGTGAACCTAATTGAACCTACTGAAAACCTAACAAATATATTACAATATGATCAGATAAATAAAGCAATATTTTCTTATGGCTCTGTCAGTAATCTTTAATTTTCAACAGACACAAAAGACAAATTTCCTTTATATAAATATCCCCATAACATGAACATTAAATGAAAGAAACCGGTATTCAAGGCACCATCAGTAGACTATATTTTCTATTTTAGCAAAAGTGGGCTAAATTTACTTCAAAGAAAAAACAATAATAGCAATTTTCTATCATCCACTCAACTGAAATATTTTTAAAATATAATTGGATTGAAATACAAAAAATAAAGTGCAAAATCTATTAATCAAAAACAACACTTTGTTTAAGGAGAAGTAACATGCAGTGAAAATAAATATTAAATTTTAACTTTTAAACTTGAACTGAGTAAAAACTCTAAATATGTGATTGCACAGTAATGTTCACTTGTTTGAGGTTGAGGGTGATACTTGGTGGTGTCCCATCTTTTCCACAAGTTCATCAATGTTCAGGTAAGGCTCTGAGCTGAAGAAATCCTCAGAATTGAGTGGAGGTGTTCAGCAGTAAGTCGACTTCTGTGTGATGTTTGTTCAGGTTCATCAAAGAAAACAGTTGTTCACACAGTGTATGTGCTGCAAACATAGACAACGTTTGAGCAGCCTGGATCTGCAGCTGGGGCATTGTGCCGGGAGAAGCGGGCGAACTCAGCAGCACCACTGCCGCATATTTTGCCCTCAGTGCATCATTGCATTGGAGGTCAATCAACTCCATTTGGAGGTTTGGTGGTGAGCTTTCCACGTCAACAGCAAATGGGTTACCGAAGCAGTTCCAACCTGCTTTTTGTGCTTCAAAGTCAGCAAATCGGCGTGAAAGTCAGCGGCAAGCATACCTATTTTATCAGCCAACTGTGTGCTCAGGAACGCACTGGTAGAGAGCTTCTCTTTCATGGTCTGGCAGCTGGGAAAGTGGCTCAAATTCTTCTTTCGCATCTGCGTCTCCCACAGAGTCAGTTTGGTTTAAATGCCTTCACTGTACTGTACATATCAGAGATGACACTGATCCCGACCCTGCAGCTGCAAGTTTATTGCATTCAGATGACTCGTAATGTCACACAGAAAGCCATTTCACACAGAAACATTTCGTCTCGGGTTGTGTTGTGTCTTTCCTTTGCTGTCCAAGAACAGACAAATCTCCTCACTGAAGCTCGAAACATCTTTGAAGCACCTTTCCCTGGCTTAGCCATCGCACCTCTGTGTGATAAGGCCAAATCACCATGCTCCGTTTCTAACTCCGTCAGAAATGCCTTGAACTGGCGGTGATTCAAACCTCTTGGCTCTGATAAAGTTAACTGTGCGCGTGATGATGCTCATTACATGCTCCATTTTCAAGGCTTTACCGCTAACGCTTCCTGGTGTATGATACAATGATAGCTGTCAGCTCACCTGTCGCGTTTTCCTCTTGCATCTTTTCCGTATCTTCGCCATGCAGTCCGCTCCTGTGTCCACACATCGCAGGTGCTCAGTCGGTTGTCAAACTCACGAGTTTTCCCAAGGCAGCTCCATCTCATTTACACATCTTGACACCTCTTCATACAAATCATGCCCGTAGTTGTGCCATGCATAGGACGTAAAGCCAAAAACTCCTCTGTCACGCTTAGGTTGGAGTCCACTCCGCGGATGAAAATTGACAACTGGGCAATGTCAGAAATGTCGGTGCTCTCATCCACAGCCAAGGAATATGCAATAAAATCTTTCCCTTTTTCACAAGCTGCTCTTTTAGATTGATGGACAACTGGTCTACTCTCTCGGCAATGGTGTTTCTGCTCAGACTCACATTTAAAAAGAGTTGCCTTTTCTAGGCAAACTTCGTCACAAACTTTAATCATGCAGTTTTTGATGAAATCCCCTCACGTAAATGGCGGGCTGATTTAGCGATCTCTTCTGCCAAAATAAAACTGGCCTTGACAGCAGCCTGGCCTTGTGATTTGGCTTTTTGAACAGAGCCTGTCGAGATTTGAGGCCTCGTTTTTAATTCCTCTGCCTTTGTAGCCTTTGTTCCATGTCCATATTCTTGTTTTTGTCCGCGTGTTTCGTTTCATAATGTCGTCTCAGATTATACTCTTTCAGTACCGCCACACTTTCTCCACACAGAAGACACACAGGTTTTCCAGCTACCTTCGTGAACATATACTCCGACTCCACCTTGTTTGAAACCCCGGTTCTCAGTATCCACCTTCCGTTTTGCCATTTTTGATGGGTATCTGAAAGTTAATTTTACTGTGATGCTGACGACTGCTGTGCCAATAAATATTGAAATGAAGCAGCCTACTGCTCAGTACGTCCACCTTTGCATTGTGGGAAATGTAGTATTGGTGCGTGTAAAAGATCTGCGGGCTGCCGGCTTGCTGCGTGGCCGGTTCTAATAATAAATCAAGATCATCCCAGGGGCCGTAAAAACCTTCTTGCGGGCCGGATGTGGCCCGCGGGCCTTGACTCTGACATATGTGCAATACATGTATGTTTTGTTCGATAAAGTTCATATTTATATCAAAATATCTCAGTATACATTGGCGCGTTATGTTCAGTAGTTCCAAAAACAGCCGGTGATTTTGCAGATAGCCACATCAATTTACAGAAGTACTCATCATAAATGTTGATGAAAATACAAGTGTTATACATGGAACTTTAGATAAACCTCTCCTTAATGACGCTGCTGTCTCAGTTCCAAAAGCTTTACCGAAAAAGCAAACAATGCAATGAAAATCTGAGTACAGCGCTCAGAGACCAAAACAAGCAAACAGATATCCGCCATGTTGTGTGTCAGCAAGTAAATAGCATTAAAACTAACCTTACATTTAGTAGTCTTGTCAGAATGCACTCAGAATCCCAGTTCCACAATAAATGTTGATTTGTTTAGTCAAGTTCCTCATTTATGTCCAAATACATCTATTATTGTGCGGTAAACAAATCAAACTCTGTGTACCAATGCAATCCCAGCCAGCGATGCGGACAGATCAAGGTTCTATTACGAGGTCATAGAAACATGTCAAACGAAGTATAGAATCAATCTTTAGGATGTTTTTAACATAAATATTCAATAATGTTCCAACCGGAGGAATTCCTTTGTCTGTAGAAATGCAGTGGACAGAGCTAGCTCTCACATCGGCGTGCGAGACTGAGCTCTGGCTCTCTGCCAGAGCCCTGACTCATTCCCCTCTCATTTGCCCCACCTCACAGTAAAGCATCAAACAAGGTTCTAAAGACTGTTGACATCTAGTGGAAGCCTTAGGAGGTGCAATATGACCAATATCCCCTGTGTATTCGCTAGGCCAAAGAGTTGAAAAACTACAAACCTCAAATGTCCCACTTCCTGGTTGGATTTTCTCAGGTTTTGCCTGCCATATGAGTTCTGTTATACTCACAGACATCATTCAAACAGTTTTAGAAAACTTAGTGTTTTATATCCAAATATACTAATATGCATATCTTAGCTTCTGGGAGCAGGCAGTTTACTCTGGGCACCTTATTCATCCAAGCCACTCCAATACTGCCCCCATCCATAAGTTAAATGCAAGTAAAACTAAGTGCATGCTCTTCAACCGATTGCTGCCCACCCCTCCATGACTAGCATCACTACTACGGACGGTTCTGACCTAGAATACGATGTACAACTATACAAATCCTAGGTGTCTGGTTTGAGCTGTCAAACTCTCCTTCAGACTCATTAAACATCTCATTCCAAAATTAAATCTAGAATCGGCTTCCTATTGTGCAGCAAGGCCTCCTTCACTCAAGCTGCCAAAGCGTACCCTCGTAAAACTGACTATCCTACCGATCCTTGACTTCGGCGATGTCATTTACAAAATAGCCCCCAACCCTCTACTCAGAAAACTGGTGGTCTATCACAGTGCCGTCCGTTTGTTGCAAAGCCCCATATACTCGCACCACTCGACCTGTATGCTCTCGTTGGCTGGCCTTCGCTACATATCCGTCGACAAACCCACTGGCTCCAGGTCATCTATAAGTCTTTGCTCGGTAAAGCCCCCACCTTATCTCAGCCTCACTGGTCTGCCACACCCACTGGTAGCACGCGCTCCATCAGGTATATTGTACTGGTCATCCCCAAAGCTAACACTTCCTTTGGCCGCCTTTCCTTCCAGTTCTCTGCTGCCAATGACTGGGCAATTTAAGCATCATCTGTAAATATCACACCCAACTGCCTCAAACCCATAACTAACTAGCATCCTCTTGCTATTTTGCACCCCAGTATCTTTACTTGCACATCATCATCTGCACATCTATCACTCCAGTATTAATGCTAAATTGTAATTATTTTGCCTCTATTGCCTATTTCTTGCCTACCTCCCTACTCTTCTACATTTGCACACACTGTACATTGATTTTTCTATTTTCTTTTCTATTGTACGTTTGTTCATGTGTAACTCTGTGTTGTTTTTTGTCACCCTGCTTTGCTTTATCTTGGCCAGGTGGCAGTTGTAAATGAGAACTTGCTCTCAGCTGGCCTAACTGGTTAAATAAAGGTGAAAAGAAAAAAGAAAAAAAAAATGTAACGTCTGGGTGTTACATTCAGATGAAATGCTGGGTAAAGATGTGGCAGGATAAGTGAGGGATAGGAGAAGGGCAATAAGTTGTATTAACATGCAAATACAGCAGAGTAAACAAGTTGATTCATGTTGTGATGAATGAGCAGAAACCAGCCAAAAATCTAATTACAAAAGTACAAAACTCTTGTGAAAATGCATGGAGATGGTGTCCGGAAAGGCACATGGCCTTAAAAGGTATTGGCAACAAGGAGGTGTTAGTGTGGTGGAAGGAGAAAGTCGTGCAACCAGGGTTACTTATTGTCTTGTAGGGCTCAAAGAACAAAAGAACCAAAATCTTGCAGGAACTTTGTACAGAAAGATTGTGTTGATGCTTCAAAAAGCAAAGCTTAAGTTGACTGCTGCTTTCAATCTTAATGGCAAATAACCCTGCAAAACCATGCAGTACTAAAAGCCCAGAAAAGTGACCTCACCTGAGCTTTAAACTGGCCTATGGACGAGCCGCCGCCACACTACCCTAATCTAATTCTGATCCACCATACCTGGAAGATACCAAAGGTAGGCAAGTAAGTTACATATTTTAAACATGAGTATTTCCAACGCAAAGCATGAATTCTAAATTCTATTTTCCATTTGAAATATACATAGGCAGCTGCCTGTGCTAATTATACTGAACAAAATTATAAACGCAACATGTAAAGTGTTGGTTCCATGTTTCATGAGCTGAAATAAAAGATCCCCAAAATTGTCCTTATGCACAAAAAGCTTATTTCTTTCAAATTTAGTGCACAAATGTGTTTACATCCCTGTTAGTGAGCGTTTCTCCTTTGCCAAGATAATCCATCCACCTGACAGATGTGGCATATCAAGAAGCTGATTAAACAGCATGCTCGTTACATAGGTGCACCTTGTGCCGGGGACAATAAAAGGCAACTCTAAAATGTGCAGTTTTGTCACACAACACAATGCCACAGATGTGTCAAGTTTTGAGGGAGCATGCAATTGGCATAACGACTGCAGAAAATGTCCACGAGAGCTGTTGCCAGATAATTTAATGTTAATTTATCTAACATAAGCCGCCTCCAACGTAATTTTAGAGAATTTGGCAGTACATCCAATTGGCCTCACAACCACAGACTACATGTAACTACGTCAGCCCAGGACCTCCACATTTGGCTTCTTCACCTGGGAGATCGCCTGAGACCAGCCACCCGGACAGCTGATGAAACTGTGGGTTTGCACAACCAAAGAATTTCTGCACAAACTGCCAGGGAAGCTCATCTACATGCTTGTCGTCCTCACCAGGCTCTTGACCTGACTGCAGTTCAGCGTCGTAACTGACTTCAGTGGGCAAATACTTACCTTCAATGTCCACTGGCACACTGGAGACGTGAGCTCTTCAGTAAGTCCCAGTTTGAAGTGTACCAGACAGTGTGTATGGCGTCATGTGGGCGAGCGGTTTGCTGATGTCAACGTTGTGAACAGAGTGCCCAATGGTGGTGGTGGGGTTATGGTATTGGCAGGCATAAACTACGGACAACAAACACAATTGCATTTTATCAATGGCAATTTGAATGCCCAGAGACA
>NW_027033536.1:0-6390 GCF_034236695.1 Oncorhynchus nerka | reverse complement strand
AACCAACGTGAAGTTAAGGCCACCAAGTAGAGAAGACATGATGAGGAATACAATTTCACATAGAAGTGGGTCTTCTTAGGAATTGTTTTATCCAATTGATCTTCAGAAGTCCAGAAGATTCAGCCCATCATACTCATAAGTGTTCATTTTACAACAGGTTTCCTAATGTAACGGGGACGTGATACTAGGATATCAACTCTTTTTTTCATTTTAATGTTTTATTTATAGTTTTTACTTGTATTTTTTTATTTGTATTATTAACAACAAATCAATCACATAAAGTACATGAGAGAACACAAGTATGTATAGACTATAAACAACGGACATTCGGGCTAGGGGCGGGGCTGGGCAGGCGAGGGCTAGGGGGTACAATATCACATTACAATTACACAAGGACCTTAAGGGGCATACATATACTTACAATATGAACTCAGTAGCACAGACTTGATCCATATGACGTTGAGAAATAGTATGAATTGTGGGAAGTTTCGAGAAGATACCCTGTTTGTGCTTATAGGTAACCATGCATCACACTGCAACTCATGTTAAGTCTTTAACCACACAGTGTTGTTACATTGGTGAGTAAAAACCCATGCTTCCTACGCTTTAACATTTTGTCTGAAAATAAAATATACATTTTAATTACTATGCTTCACTCCAGTCAGCAGATGGCGGTCTGAGACTTTAAGGCGATGCTGTTGGTGTGACGTATAATCTAGTGGACGGAACGATTCTTTCAACAGCAGCAACAGTTAGTCAGACACCTCGGTAGCTTGATAGACAACATAGACGGACCAATAAAGCTCTTTAGACGCTTTAGTGTATATTAGCCACTGTGTTTAAAACCACTTCTATCGTCTTCTAGTTAGTTATCCGATTTAATTTCATATTTACGGTGTTGTTATTCGTCAGCTAGTGGGCTGAGTTAAGTTAGCATTAGCCTAGCTAGCTAACATCCCCGACCATGAGTTCACTAGCTTCTCCTCCTGCTGAAGAGGAGGTCTGCTGGACAGGAGAAAGCTCTCTCGTCAAAGAGGAGGAGGAAGAGGAGGCTGTTACAATACAAAAACAAGTAGAGGGTGAGGCTTTTGCCGTGAGCAAGAAGAGAGAAGACGTTACAGTGAAGAAGAAGGAAGACGAGTTCAGAGTGAAGAGGAGGAGGATGTTTTTCAATTAAGGAGGAGAGAAGAGGAGGATGGGGAGATGACTGTCACGTTGAAAAAGGAGGAGGAAACTGGATATCTGGGCCCGGTTTCCCAAAAAGCAACTCAAGGCGTCAATGGTTCTAACGATGAACTTAACCATAAGATGGTTTTGAGAAACCGTTCCTGATTAACACAAGTAAGTACTGTCTTAAATACAGGCACAAACTCTGCGGTTGTTGAACTGATGTCTGGTGTTAAAAGGGAAATCATATTTGGACTTTTAAATTATTTATTTATAGCCATTGATTCTTTAAGAATATAACACATGCCTCATGAGCTTAGTTCAACTGTTGTACCCCATCAGAACCCCAAATAAGCTTTTACTCCAATGTTTAGAAACAATGTAAAACCAACACTGTATCACCTCAACATGGTTAAAACTATAATGTTGATATCATGGATGGTCAGTCCTTGCATCCATAGGTCTGTCTATGAATTTGAGAGTAGTTACATTTCTCCAGCCCCATCCAACATCTTATTACCTAAACAGTGGTAGAATTACAGCTTTTGTTATTGTTTCAACTGCGGATTGATGGATGTGGCTTTTTTAAAGGGAGCTAGCTAGGTTTTAAGCAGCAACAAAATGGCTGCCCAGAGACTTGGTTAACAGCTGAGGGATGGGGGAATGAGAAGTGTAACCACTCTCAAATTCATAGAGAACGATATTGTAGAAACCTTAACCCAACATCTAGCGACCTCGTCAAGAAGTTCAGACATCTTGGCATAACAGTTATTATTTATTAGGTGTTGGCTTGACAGTCACTGGACCCAGGTTTGAGTCCCGCTCAGGGCTACCCCTCTGAATTCACCACACCATGAGTACAAGGACTGGCCACCTATATGATCAAAATGATCATCTATGATGTCATAATGATATTTTAACCAGGTTTCTAGGATATATAGTATATTCTAGAATTCATCCATGATGTCATAATGACAGTTTAACCAGGTTTCTAGGATATATAGTATATTCTAGAATTCACCCATGATGTCATAATGACAGTTTAACCAGGTTTCTAGGATATATAGTATATTCTAGAATTACAGTGTAGATTTCCTGTGGGGTCAAGTTGTTAGAGCTGTTGATAAGTCATTGTATAATATTCAGACATTTTTTTAGGCCACATCCGTTTGCTGACTGGTGAATAAAATCGAGAACACAGCCGTGCAATACTTTTTTTGCCCCATTAAACTGTAAAGTTTGGTGGAAGAGGAATAATGATCTGGGGATGTTTTTTTCATGGTTCGGGCCCCTTGGTTCATGTAAAGGGAAATCTTAGTGCTACAGCATTTGACATTCTAGATGATTCTGTGCTTCCAACAGTTTTGGGAACAGTTTGTGGAAGGCTCTTTCCTGTTGCAGCATGACAATGCCCCTGTGCATAAAGCGAAATCCAAACAGAATTGGTTTGTCGAGGTTTGGTGTGGATGAACTTGACTTGCCTGCACAGAGCCCTGACCTCAACCCCATCGAACACCTTAGGGATGAATTGGTCTTAGCTTAATTGTCTAAGAGGAGAGAGCAAACCCCAACTTCATTAGGTCTATAATCAATTGCCTAACTGTTGAATATGCCTGGCTTTATAAATCAGTACCAGTCAAAATTTGGACGCACCTACTCATTCAAGGCTTTTTCTTTATTTTTACTATTTTCTACATTGTAGAATAATAGTGAAGTCATCAAAACTATAAAATAACACATATGGAATCATGTAGTAACCAAAAAAGTGTTAAACAAATCAAAATATATTTATATTTTCAACTCTTCAAAGTAGACACCCTTTGCCTTGATGACAGAGTTGCACAACTCTTGGCATTCTCTCAACCAGCTTCATGAGGTAGTCACCTGGAATGCATTTCAATTAACAGGTGTGCCTTGTTAAGTTAATTTGTGGAATTTCTTCCCTTCTTAATGCGTTTGAGCCAATCAGTTGTGTTGTGACAAGGTAGGGGTGGTATACCGGACAAGGTAGGGGGGGTATACTGGACACAGCCCTATTTTGTAAACGACCAAGTCCATATTATGGCAAGAACAGCTCAAATAAGCAAAGAGAAATGACAGTCCATCATTTCTAAGACATGAATGTCAGTCAACTGAAAATCTTTGAAAGTTTCTTAAGTGCAGTCGCAAAACCATCAAAGCACAATGATGAAACTGGCTCTCATGAGGACCGCTACAGGAAAGGAAGAGCCCAGAGTTACTCTAAGGTAGAGGATAAGTTCATTAGAGTTACTAGCCTCAGAAATGGGCAATTAACTGCACCTCAGATTGCAGCCCAAATAAATGCTTCACAGAGTTCAAGTAACAAGACACATCTCAACATCAACTGTTCAGAGGAGATGCGTGAAATCAGGCCTTCGTGGTCGAATTTCTGCAAAGAAACCACTACTAAAGGACACCAATAACAAGAAGAAGAGTCTTACTTGGGCCAAGAAACACAAGCAATGGACATTAGACGGATGGAAATCTGTCCTTTGGTCTGATGAGTCCAAATTTGAGATTTTTGGTTCCAACCGCTGTGTCTTTGTGAGATGCAGAGTAGGTGAATGGATGATCTCCGCATGTGTAAGAACTCCCCAGTGGTGAATTAGTGAATAGACACAGAGCTTAATGTGAGTTTCCTTCAGTAGCATCCTGATATTGATCTGATAATGTGTGGTAATATTCGGAATACATTGTGAAAAACAAATAACTTCGCTCACCATTTCTGCCCACACAGATATACTGCAACTAGATAACAGATATACTGCAACTAGATAACAGATATACTGCAACTAGATAACAGATATACTGCAACTGGATAACAGATATACTGCAACTGGATAACAGATATACTGCAACTAGAACTAGATAACAGATATACTGCAACTAGATAACAGATATACTGCAACTAGATAACAGATATACTACAACTAGAACTAGATAACAGATATACTGCAACTACAACTAGATAACAGATATACTACAACTAGATAACAGATATACTGCAACTAGATAACAGATATACTGCAACTGGATAACAGATATACTGCAACTAGATAACAGATATACTGCAACTAGATAACAGATATACTGCAACTAGATAACAGATATACTACAACTAGATAACAGATATACTGCAACTAGATAACAGATATACTGCAACTGGATAACAGATACTGCAACTAGAACTAGAACTAGATAAACTAGATAACAGATATACTACAACTAGATAACAGATATACTACAACTAGATAACAGATATACTGCAACTAGATAATACAGATATACTGCAACTAGATAACAGATATACTGCAACTAAACCAGATAACAGATATATCATAACTAGAACTAGAGAACATATATACTGCAACTAGAGAACAGATATACTGCAACTAGACAACAGATACTGCAACTAGATAACAGATATACTGCAACTAGATAACAGATATACTGCAACTAGATAAATAGATATACTGCAACTAGATAACAGATATACTGCAACTAGATAACAGATATACTACAACTGATAACAGATATACTGCAACTAGATAACAGATATACCGGCAACTAGATAACAGATATACTGCAACTAGAACTAGATAACAGATATACTGCAACTAGATAACAGATATACTGCAACTAGATAACAGATATACTGCAACTAGATAACAGATATACTGCAACTAGATAACAGATATACTGCAACTAGATAACAGATATACTGCAACTAGATAACAGATATACTGCAACTAGAACTAGATAACAGATATACTGCAACTAGATAACAGATATACTGCAACTAGATAACAGATATACTGCAACTAGATAACAGATATACTGCAACTAGATAACAGATATACTGCAACTAGATAACAGATATACTGCAACTAGAACTAGATAACAGATATACTGCAACTAGATAACAGATATACTGCAACTAGAACTAGATAACAGATATACTACAACTAGATAACAGATATACTACAACTAGATAACAGATATACTACAACTAGATAACAGATATACTACAACTAGATAACAGATATACTGCAACTGGATAACAGATATACTGCAACTAGAACTGGATAACATATATACTGCAACTAGAACTAGATAACAGATATACTGCAACTAGATAACAGATATACTACAACTAGAACTAGATAACAGATATACTGCAACTAGATAACAGATATACTGCAACTAGATAACAGATATACTACAACTGGATAACAGATATACTGCAACTGGATAACAGATATACTGCAACTAGATAACAGATATACTGCAACTAGATAACAGATATACTGCAACTAGATAACAGATATACTGCAACTAGATAACAGATATACTGCAACTGGATAACAGATATACTGCAACTAGAACTGGATAACAGATATACTGCAACTAGAACTAGATAACAGATATACTGCAACTAGATAACAGATATACTGCAACTAGATAACAGATATACTACAACTAGAACTAGATAACAGATATACTGCAACTAGATAACAGATATACTACAACTAGAACTAGATAACAGATATACTACAACTGGATAACAGATATACTACAACTAGAACTAGATAACAGATATACTGCAACTAGATAACAGATATACTGCAACTGGATAACAGATATACTGCAACTAGATAACAGATATACTGCAACTAGATAACAGATATACTGCAACTAGATAACAGATATACTGCAACTAGATAACAGATATACTGCAACTAGATAACAGATATACTGCAACTAGAACTAGATAACAGATATACTGCAACTAGATAACAGATATACTGCAACTAGAACTAGATAACAGATATACTGCAACTAGATAACAGATATACTGCAACTAGATAACAGATATACTGCAACTAGATAACAGATATACTGCAACTAGATAACAGATATACTGCAACTAGATAACAGATATACTGCAACTAGAACTAGATAACAGATATACTGCAACTAGATAACAGATATACTGCAACTAGATAACAGATATACTGCAACTAGATAACAGATATACTGCAACTAGATAACAGATATACTGCAACTAGATAACAGATATACTACAACTGGATAACAGATATACTGCAACTAGAACTAGATAACAGATATACTGCAACTAGATAACAGATATACTGCAACTAGATAACAGATATACTACAACTGGATAACAGATATACTACA
>NW_027033535.1:0-6381 GCF_034236695.1 Oncorhynchus nerka | reverse complement strand
CGATGACATTGATGAAGAGTTGATGAAGAGTTGCTGTAAAGTGCAGTACTGTGGCTTGGAAACACAGTGACATTGATGAAGAGTTGATGAAGAGTTGATGAAGAGTTACAAAGTGCAGTACTGTGGCTTGGAAACACGATGATTATTGATGAAGAGTTGATGAAAAGTAGTACTTGTGGCTTGGAAACACATTGATGAAGATTGATGAAGAGTTGTTGTAAAGTGCAGTACTGTGGCTTGGAAACACAGTGACATTGATGAAGAGTTGATGAAGAGTTGAAAGTGCAGTACTGTGGCTTGGAAACACGATGACATTGATGAAGAGTTGATGAAGAGTTGCTGTAAAGTGCAGTACTGTGGCTTGAAACACAGTGATGACATTGATGAAGAGTTGCTGAAGATAAAGTGCAGTACTGTGGCTTGGAACACGATGACATTGATGAAGAGTTGATGAAGAGTTGCTGTAAAGTGCAGTACTGTGGCTTGGAAACACGATGACATTGAGACATTGATGAAGAGTTGCTGTAAAGTGCAGTACTGTGGCTTGGAAACACGATGACATTGATGAAGAGTTGCTGTAAAGTGCAGTACTGTGGCTTGGAAACACGATGACATTGATGAAGAGTTGATGAAGAGTTGCTGTAAAGTGCAGTACTGTGGCTTGGAAACACGATGACATTGATGAAGAGTTGATGAAGAGTTGATGAAGTACTGTTTGCTGTAATGAAGTGCAGTACTGTGGCTTGGAAACACGATGACATTGATGAAGAGTTGATGAAACATCGAGTTGCTGTAAAGTGCAGTACTGTGGCTTGGAAACACGATGACATTGATGAAGAGTTGCTCTAAAGTGCAGTACTGTGGCTTGGAAACACGATGACATTGATGAAGGGTTGATGTAAGTGCAGTACTGTGGCTTGGAAACACGATGACATTGATGAAGAGTTGCTCTAAAGTGCAGTACTGTGGCTTGGAAACACGATGACATTGATGAAGAGTTGGAAGAGTTGCTGTAAACACAGTGCAGTACTGTGGCTTGGAAACACGATGACATTGATGAAGAGTTGCTCTAAAGTGCAGTACTGTGGCTTGGAAACACGATGACATTGATGAAGAGTTGCTCTAAGTGCAGTACTGTGGCTTGGAAACACGATGACATTGATGAAGAGTTGATGAAGAGGAAACAATTGACATTGATGAAAGTGCAGTACTGTGGCTTGGAAACACGATGACATTGATGAAGAGTTGCTGTAAAGTGCAGTACTGTGGCTTGAAACACGATGACATTGATGAAGAGTTGATGAAGAGTTGCTGTAAGTGCAGTACTGTGGCTTGGAAACACGATGACATTGATGAAGAGTTGCTGTAAAGTGCAGTACTGTGGCTTGGAAACACGATGACATTGATGAAGAGTTGCTGTAAAGTGCAGTACTGTGGCTTGGAAACACGATGACATTGATGAAGAGTTGCTCTAAAGTGCAGTACTGTGGCTTGGAAACACGATGACATTGATGAAGGGTTGATGTAAGTGCAGTACTGTGGCTTGGAAACACGATGACATTGATGAAGAGTTGATGAAGAGTTGCTGTAAAGTGCAGTACTGTGGCTTGGAAACACAGTGACATTGATGAAGAGTTGCTCTAAAGTGCAGTACTGTGGCTTGGAAACACGATTGATGAAGAGTTGATGAAGAGTTGCTGTAAAGTGCAGTACTGTGGCTTGGAAACACGATGACATTGATGAAGAGTTGCTCTAAAGTGCAGTACTGTGGCTTGGAAACACGATGACATTGATGAAGAGTTGCTGTAAAGTGCAGTACTGTGGCTTGGAAACACGATGACATTGATGTTGCTGTAAAGTGCAGTACTGTGGCTTGGAAACACGATGACATTGATGAAGAGTTGCTGTAAGAGTACTGTGGCTTGAAGATGAAGAGTTGCTGTAAAGTGCAGTACTGTGGCTTGGAAACACGATGACATTGATGAAGAGTTGATGTAAGTGCAGTACTGTGGCTTGGAAACACGATGACATTGATGAAGAGTTGCTGTAAAGTGCAGTACTGTGGCTTGGAAACACGATGACATTGATGAAGAGTTGCTGTAAAGTGCAGTACTGTGGCTTGGAAACACGATGACATTGATGAAGAGTTGATGAAGAGTTGCTTGTAAAGTGCAGTACTGTGGCTTGGAAACACGATTGATGAAGAGTTGATGAAGAGTTGCTGTAAAGTGCAGTACTGTGGCTTGGAAACACGATGACATTGATGAAGAGTTGCTGAAGAGTTGGAAGTGCAGTACTGTGGCTTGAAACACGATGACATTGATGAAGAGTTGCTGTAAAGTGCAGTACTGTGGCTTGGAAACACGATGACAAGAGTTGATGAAGAGTTGCTGTAAAGTGCAGTACTGTGGCTTGAAACACATGACATTGATGAAGGGTTGATGAAGAGTTGCTCTATGTGGCTTGGAAACACGATGACATTGATGAAGAGTTGAAAGAGTGTAAAGTGCAGTACTGTGGCTTGGAAACACGATGACATTGATGAAGAGTTGCTCTAAAGTGCAGTACTGTGGCTTGGAAACACGATGACATTGATGAAGGGTTGATGTAAGTGCAGTACTGTGGCTTGGAAACACGATGATGAAGAGTTGATGAAGAGTTGCTCTAAAGTGCAGTACTGTGGCTTGGAAACACGATGACATTGATGAAGAGTTGCTCTAAAGTGCAGTACTGTGGCTTGGAAACACGATGACATTGATGAAGGGTTGATGTAAGTGCAGTACTGTGGCTTGGAAACACGATGACATTGATGAAGAGTTGCTGTAAGTGCAGTACTGTGGCTTGGAAACACGATGACATTGATGAAGAGTTGATGAAGAGTTGCTGTAAAGTGCAGTACTGTGGCTTGGAAACACGATGACATTGATGAAGAGTTGATGTAAGTGCAGTACTGTGGCTTGGAAACACGATGACATTGATGAAGAGTTGAAGATGTAAAGTGCAGTACTGTGGCTTGGAAACACGATGACATTGATGAAGAGTTGCTGTAAAGTGCAGTACTGTGGCTTGGAAACACGATGACATTGATGAAGAGTTGCTGTAAAGTGCAGTACTGTGGCTTGGAAACACGATGACATTGATGAAGAGTTGATGTAAGTGCAGTACTGTGGCTTGGAAACACGATGACATTGATGAAGAGTTGCTCTAAAGTGCAGTACTGTGGCTTGGAAACACGATGACATTGATGAAGAGTGAAGAGTGCTGTAAAGTGCAGTACTGTGGCTTGGAAACACGATGACATTGATGAAGAGTTGCTGTAAAGTGCAGTACTGTGGCTTGGAAACACGATGACATTGATGAAGAGTTGATGAAGAGTTGAAAGTGAAGAGGAAACACAGTGACATTGATGAAGAGTGCAAAGTGCAGTACTGTGGCTTGGAAACACATTGATGAAGATTGATGAAGAGTTGTTGATGTAGAAGTGCAGTACTGTGGCTTGGAAACACGATGACATTGATGAAGAGTTGCTGTAAAGTGCAGTACTGTGGCTTGGAAACACGATGACATTGATGAAGAGTTGATGAAGAGTTGCTCTAAAGTGCAGTACTGTGGCTTGGAAACACGATGACATTGATGAAGAGTTGCTGTAAAGTGCAGTACTGTGGCTTGGAAACACGATGACATTGATGAAGAGTTGCTGTAAAGTGCAGTGAAGAGTTGCTGTGGCTTGGAAACACGATGACATTGATGAAGAGTTGAAGTGCAGTACTGTGGCTTGGAAACACGATGACATTGATGAAGAGTTGCTGTAAAGTGCAGTACTGTGGCTTGGAAACACGATGACATTGATGAAGAGTTGCTGTAAAGTGCAGTACTGTGGCTTGGAAACACGATGACATTGATGAAGAGTTGATGAAGAGTTGCTGTAAAGTGCAGTACTGTGGCTTGGAAACACGATGACATTGATGAAGAGTTGATGAAGAGTTGCTGTAAAGTGCAGTACTGTGGCTTGGAAACACGATGACATTGATGAAGAGTTGCTGTAAAGTGCAGTACTGTGGCTTGGAAACACGATGACATTGATGAAGAGTTGATGAAGAGTTGCTGTAAAGTGCAGTACTGTGGCTTGGAAACACGATGACATTGATGAAGAGTTGATGTAAGTGCAGTACTGTGGCTTGGAAACACGATGACATTGATGAAGGGTTGATGTAAGTGCAGTACTGTGGCTTGGAAACACAGTGACATTGATGAAGGGTTGATGAAGAGTTGCTCTAAGTGCAGTACTGTGGCTTGGAAACACGATGACATTGATGAAGAGTTGCTGTAAAGTGCAGTACTGTGGCTTGGAAACACGATGACATTGATGAAGAGTTGCTGTAAAGTGCAGTACTGTGGCTTGGAAACACGATGACATTGATGAAGAGTTGCTCTAAAGTGCAGTACTGTGGCTTGGAAACACGATGACATTGATGAAGAGTTGCTGTAAAGTGCAGTACTGTGGCTTGGAAACACGATGACATTGATGAAGAGTTGCTGTAAAGTGCAGTACTGTGGCTTGGAAACACGATGACATTGATGAAGAGTTGCTGTAAAGTGCAGTACTGTGGCTTGGAAACACGATGACATTGATGAAGAGTTGCTGTAAAGTGCAGTACTGTGGCTTGGAAACACGATGACATTGATGAAGAGTTGATGAAGAGTTGCTGTAAAGTGCAGTACTGTGGCTTGGAAACACGATGACATTGATGAAGAGTTGCTGTAAAGTGCAGTACTGTGGCTTGGAAACACGATGACATTGATGAAGAGTTGATGAAGAGTTGCTGTAAAGTGCAGTACTGTGGCTTGGAAACACGATGACATTGATGAAGAGTTGATGAAGAGTTGCTGTAAAGTGCAGTACTGTGGCTTGGAAACACAGTGACATTGATGAAGAGTTGATGAAGAGTTGATGAAGAGTTGCTGTAAAGTGCAGTACTGTGGCTTGGAAACACGATGACATTGATGAAGAGTTGATGAAGAGTTGCTGTAAAGTGCAGTACTGTGGCTTGGAAACAATGACATTGATGAAGAGTTGCTGTAAAGTGCAGTACTGTGGCTTGGAAACACAGTGACATTGATGAAGAGTTGATGAAGAGTGCAGTACTGTGGCTTGGAAACACGATGACATTGATGAAGAGTTGCTGTAGTTGGAAACATTACTGTGGCTTGGAAACACGATGACATTGATGAAGAGTTGATGAAGAGTTGCTGTAAAGTGCAGTACTGTGGCTTGGAAACACGATGACATTGATGAAGAGTTGCTGTAAAGTGCAGTACTGTGGCTTGGAAACACGATGACATTGATGAAGAGTTGCTGTAAAGTGCAGTACTGTGGCTTGGAAACACGATGACATTGATGAAGGGTTGATGTAAGTGCAGTACTGTGGCTTGGAAACACGATGACATTGATGAAGGGTTGATGTAAGTGCAGTACTGTGGCTTGAAACAATGACATTGATGAAGAGTTGCTGTAAGTGGCAGTACTGTGAAGAGTTGTGAAACACGATGGAAACATTGATGAAGAGTTGATGAAGAGCTGTAAAGTGCAGTACTGTGGCTTGGAAACACGATGACATTGATGAAGAGTTGCTCTAAAGTGCAGTACTGTGGCTTGAAACACGATGACATTGATGAAGAGTTGCTCTGCAAGTGGCAAACACGTTGATGAAGAGTTGCTGTGGCTGGAAACACGAGGACATTGATGAAGGGTTGATCTAAAGTGCAGTACTGTGGCTTGGAAACACGATGACATTGATGAAGAGTTGTCTACTGTGGCTTGGAAACACGATGACAGATGAAGAGTTGCCTGTGGCTTGGCTTGAAACACAATGACATTGATGAAGAGTTGATGAAGAGTTGCTGTAAAGTGCAGTAAACTGACATTGATGAAGAGTTGATGAAGAGTTGTTGTAGTGCAGTACAAACACAGTGACATTGATGATTGATGAAGAGTTGAAAGGCAGGTACTGAAACACTAGACATTGATGAAGAGTTGATGAAGAGTTGCTGTAAAGTGCAGTACTGTGGCTTGGAAACAATGACATTGATGAAGAGTTGATGAAGAGTTGATGAAGAGTTGATGAAGAGTTGCTGTAAAGTGGCATTGTGGCTTGGAAAAACACAATGATACATTGATGAAGAGTTGCTCTAAAGTGCACTGTGGCTTGGAAACACGATGACATTGATGAAGAGTTAAAGTGCAGTACTGTGGCTTGGAAACACGAAGGACATTGATGAAGAGTTGCTGTAAAGTGCAGTACTGTGGCTTGAAACACGGCGACATTGATGAAGAGTTGCTGTAAAGTGCAGTACTGTGGCTTGGAAACACGATGACATTGA
>NW_027033534.1:0-6381 GCF_034236695.1 Oncorhynchus nerka | reverse complement strand
CAAGATGGGGATATGTGGAGAAATCACTTAGCAAACCATCATCAGGAGTTGTGGCTCTCCGGCGATGGGGATATGTGGAGAAATCACTTTGCAAACCTCATCATGAGGGAATTGGCTCTCCAAGATGGGGATATGCGGAGAAATCACTTGGCAAACCTCATCATGAGAGGAATTGCCTCTCAAGATGGAGGATATGTGGAGAAATCACTTATGCAAACCTCATCATGAGGAATTGGCCTTCATATGGGGATATGTGGAGAAATCACTTTGCAAACCTCATCATGAGGAATTGGCTCTCCAAGATGGGGATATGTGGAGAAATCACTTAGCAAACCTCATCTTGAGGAATTGCCTCCAATATGGGGATATGTGGAGAAATCACTTGCAAACCTCATCATGAGGAATTGGCTCTCCAAGATGGGGATATGTGGAGAAATCACTTTGCAAACCTCATCATGAGGAATTGGCTCTCCAAGATGGGGATATGTGGAGAAATCACTTTGCAAACCTCATCATGAGGAATTGGCTCTCCAAGATGGGGATATGTGGAGAAATCACTTTGCAAACCTCATCATGAGGAATTGGCTCTCCAAGACTGGGAGAGAGATATGTGGAGAAATCACTTGCAAACCTCATCATGAGGAATTGGCTCTCTCATATGGGGATATGTGGAGAAATCACTTTGCAAACCTCATCATGAGGAATTGGCTCTCCAAGATGGGGATATGTGGAGAAATCACTTTGCAAACCTCATCATGATGAATTGGCTCTCCAAGATGGAGATACGTGGAGAAATCACTTTGCAAACCTCATCATGAGGAATTGGCTCTCTCATATGGGGATATGTGGAGAAATCACTTTGCAAACCTCATCATGAGGAATTGGCTCTCCAAGATGGGGATATGTGGAGAAATCACTTTGCAAACCTTTACAGCAATATAACAAAGAGCCCAGAAGAAAAATATATTCAAGAAAAATCAGAATCCTGTGGATACCCCACTACTACCAGGTCATGTGTCTTCTCAGTCATGTTGACACTGGTCTACTACCAGGTCATGTGTCTTCTCTGTCATGTTGACACTGGTCTACTACCAGGTCATGTGTCTTCTCAGTCATGTTGACACTGGTCTACTACCAGGTCATGTGTCTTCTCAGTCATGTTGACACTGGTCTACTACCAGGTCATGTGTCTTCTCAGTCATGTTGACACTGGTCTACTACCAGGTCATGTGTCTTCTCAGTCATGTTGACACTGGTCTACTACCAGGTCATGTGTCTTCTCAGTCATGTTGACACTGGTCCACTACCAGGTCATGTGTCTTCTCAGTCATGTTGACACTGGTCCACTACCAGGTCATGTGTCTTCTCAGTCATGGTGACACTGGTCTACTACCAGGTCATGTGTCTTCTCAGTCATGTTGACACTGGTCTACTACCAGGTCATGTGTCTTCTCAGTCATGTTGACACTGGTCCACTACCAGGTCATGTGTCTTCTCAGTCATGTTGACACTGGTCTACTACCAGGTCATGTGTCTTCTCAGTCATGTTGACACTGGTCTACTACCAGGTCATGTGTCTTCTCAGTCATGTTGACACTGGTCTACTACCAGGTCATGTGTCTTCTCAGTCATGTTGACACTGGTCTACTACCAGGTCATGTGTCTTCTCAGTCATGTTGACACTGGTCTACTACCAGGTCATGTGTCTTCATCAGTCATGGTTGACACTGGTCTACTACCAGGTCATGTGTCTTCTCAGTCATGTTGACACTGGTCTACTACCAGGTCATGTGTCTTCTCAGTCATGTTGACACTGGTCTACTACCAGGTCATGTGTCTTCTCAGTCATGTTGACACTGGTCTACTACCAGGTCATGTGTCTTCTCAGTCATGTTGACACTGGTCCACTACCAGGTCATGTGTCTTCTCAGTCATGTTGACACTGGTCTACTACCAGGTCATGTGTCTTCTCAGTCATGTTGACACTGGTCTACTACCAGGTCATGTGTCTTCTCAGTCATGTTGACACTGGTCTACTACCAGGTCATGTGTCTTCTCAGTCATGTTGACACTGGTCTACTACCAGGTCATGTGTCTTCTCAGTCATGTTGACACTGGTCTACTACCAGGTCATGTGTCTTCTCAGTCATGTTGACACTGGTCTACTACCAGGTCATGTGTCTTCTCAGTCATGTTGACACTGGTCTACTACCAGGTCATGTGTCTTCTCAGTCATGTTGACACTGGTCTACTACCAGGTCATGTGTCTTCTCAGTCATGTTGACACTGGTCTACTACCAGGTCATGTGTCTTCTCAGTCATGTTGACACTGGTCTACTACCAGGTCATGTGTCTTCTCAGTCATGTTGACACTGGTCTACTACCAGAGTCATGTGTCTTCTCAGTCATGTTGACACTGGTCTACTACCAGGTCATGTGTCTTCTCAGTCATGTTGACACTGGTCTCCACTACCAGGTCATGTGTCTTCTCAGTCATGTTGACACTGGTCTACTACCAGGTCATGTGTCTTCTCAGTCATGGTGACACTGGTCTACTACCAGGTCATGTGTCTTCTCAGTCATGTTGACACTGGTCTACTACCAGGTCATGTGTCTTCTCAGTCATGTTGACACTGGTCTACTACCAGGTCATGTGTCTTCTCAGTCATGTTGACACTGGTCTACTACCAGGTCATGTGTCTTCTCAGTCATGTTGACACTGGTCTACTACCAGGTCATGTGTCTTCTCAGTCATGTTGACACTGGTCTACTACCAGGTCATGTGTCTTCTCAGTCATGGTGACACTGGTCTACTACCAGGTCATGTGTCTTCTCAGTCATGTTGACACTGGTCTACTACCAGGTCATGTGTCTTCTCAGTCATGTTGACACTGGTCTTACTACCAGGTCATGTGTCTTCTCAGTCATGTTGACACTGGTCTACTACCAGGTCATGTGTCTTCTCAGTCATGTTGACACTGGTCCACTACCAGGTCATGTGTCTTCTCAGTCATGTTGACACTGGTCTACTACCAGGTCATGTGTCTTCTCAGTCATGTTGACACTGGTCTACTACCAGGTCATGTGTCTTCTCAGTCATGTTGACACTGGTCTACTACCAGGTCATGTGTCTTCTCAGTCATGTTGACACTGGTCTACTACCAGGTCATGTGTCTTCTCAGTCATGTTGACACTGGTCCTACTACCAGGTCATGTGTCTTCTCTCAGTCATGTTGACACTGGTCTACTACCAGGTCATGTGTCTTCTCAGTCATGTTGACACTGGTCTACTACCAGGTCATGTGTCTTCTCAGTCATGTTGACACTGGTCTACTACCAGGTCATGTGTCTTCTCAGTCATGTTGACACTGGTCTACTACCAGGTCATGTGTCTTCTCAGTCATGTTGACACTGGTCCACTACCAGGTCATGTGTCTTCTCAGTCATGTTGACACTGGTCTACTACCAGGTCATGTGTCTTCTCAGTCATGTTGACACTGGTCCACTACCAGGTCATGTGTCTTCTGCCGCGTTGATTACTGGTCCACTACCAGGTCA
Organism: Oncorhynchus nerka; assembly: GCF_034236695.1. NCBI lineage: Eukaryota > Metazoa > Chordata > Actinopteri > Salmoniformes > Salmonidae > Oncorhynchus > Oncorhynchus nerka. The sequence continues at coordinate 2,823 of NW_027033534.1, read as the reverse complement.
TGTGTCTTCTCAGTCATGTTGACACTGGTCTCACTACCAGGTCATTGCGTCTTCAGTCATGTTGACACTGGGTTCCATCAATAGGTTGTGTCTTTCTTGTCATGTTGACACTGGTCCACTACTAGTCATATCTTCTCTGTCATGTTGACACTGGTCCACTACCAGGTCATGTTTTCTGTCATGTTGATACTCATTCATCACTAGGTTATATGTCTTCAGTTGTTGGGACATCTGAGTCCATTACCAGGTCATGTGTCTTCAGTCATGTTGACACTGGTCCACTACCAGGTCATGTGTCTTCTCTGTCATGTTGACACTGGTCCACTACCAGGTCATGTGTCTTTCTCAGTCATGTTGACACTGGTCTACTACCAGGTCATGTGTCTTTCAGTCATGCTGGGACACTGGTCTACTACCAGGTCATGTGTCTTCTCAGTCATGCTGACACTGGTCTACTACCAGGTCATGTGTCTTCTCAGTCATGTTGACACTCGGTCTACTACCAGGTCATATGTCTTCTCAGTCATGTTGACACTGGTCCATTGTGTCTTCAGTCACACTGGTCTGGTCAGGCTTTCTTCAGTCATGTTGACACTGGTCCACTACCAGGTCATGTGTCTTCTCAGTCATGTTGACACTGGTCTAAGTCATGTGTCTTTCAGCCGTGTTGACGATTGGTCCACTACCAGGTATGTGTCTTCAGTCATGCTGACACTGGCCCATTACCAGGTCATGTGTCTTCGTCATGTTGACACTGGTCTACTACCATCATGTGTTCCATTCTCAGTGTTCAGTCATGTTGACACTGGTCTACTACCATTGCTTTTAATGTATTGTTGTTCTCATTGATATTGTTGTTGCAGTTGTTGCTAATGGTAATCCCATGTCCACTACTACTATTATATTAACCCAACTACCCTATCCTACCATGACAATATCAACTCAACTACTGTATCCTACCATGACTATATCAACTCAACTACCCTATCCTACCATGACAATATCAACCCAACTAATTCTATCCTACCATAAATATCAACCCAACTACCCTATCCTACCACAGACTATCAACCTAAATACTGAATCCTACCATGACTATATCAACCCAACCACCCTATCCTCACCACGACTATATCAACCCAACTACCCTATCCTACCATGACCATGGTCAACCAACTACCCTATCCTACCATGACTATATCAACCCAATTACCTTATCCTACTTTGACTATATCAACTCAACCACCCTATCCTACCATGACTATATCAACCCAAATACTGAATCCTGCCTATGACTAGAATAACCTAATCTACCTTATCCTACCATGACATATATCAACCCAAATACTGAATCCTACTCATGACTATATCAACCCAACTACCCTATCCTACCATGACTATATCAACCCAACTACCCTATCCTACCATGACTATATCAACCCAACTACCCTATCCTACCATGACTATATCAACCTCAAATACTGAATCCTACCATGACTGATGTCAACCCAACTACCCTATCCTACCATGACTATATCAACCCAACTACCCTATCCTACCATGACTATATCAACCCAACTACCCTATCCTACCATGACTATATCAACCCAACTACCCTATCCTACCATGACTATATCAACCCAACTACCCTATCCTACCATGACTATATCAACCCAACTAACTCCTAATCTTCTACCATGACAATATCAACCCAACTACTATCCCTTAACTATACCTTGTATCTGCCATGACTATATCAATCCAACTGTCCTATCCTACCATGACTATATCAACCCAACTACCTCATCCTATCATGACTATATCAACCCAACTACCCTAAACATGACTATATCAACCTAACTACCTTATCCTACTATGACCATATCAACCCACCATCCCTATCCTACATGACTATATCAACCCAACTACCCTATCCTACTATGACTATATCAACTCCAACACTGAATCTTACCATGACTATAGACAACCTAACTACCCTATCCTACCATGACTATATCAACCCAATACTGAATCCTACCATGACTATATCAACTCAACTACCCTATCCTACCATGACTGAGGAGCCAACTCCAATTACTCCTATCCTACCATGACTAGACTAACCCAATTACTCTATCCTACCATGACTATATCAACCTGGGCCATTGAATCCTACCATGACTATATCAACTCAACTGCATCTATCTTACCATGACTATCAACCCAAATACTGAATCCTACCATGACTAGATCAAACCCAACTACCCTATCCTACAACGGCTATATCAGCCCAACTACCTGAATCCTACCATGACTATATCAGCCCAACTACCCTATCCTACCATGACTGAGGAGCCAACTCCAACTACTCCTATCCTGCCATGACTAGACTCAACCCAACTACCCTATCCTACCATGACTATACCAACCCGGGCCACCTGAATCCTACCATGACTATATCAACCCAGCTGCATCTATCCCTACCATGACTATATCAACCCAAATACTGAATCCTACCATGACTATATCAACCCAACTACTGTATCTTTTCTAAACTATTTAAACCTAACTCCATGTGTTGCCATGATCATGTATTCCAGTGGTTTACCACATTTTTGACCTTCAACCCCCTAAAAGGATTGGTACAAAATGTGTGACCCCCTCGTGCACGTACATGCACATTCGAACATGAGTGGACAATCGCTACCCAGCCTGTCGTCACAGACATAAACAGTGAAGCATTTTTAAAACACAAGATAGGAAACAGAAATATGTTTTACACGTGCATTTGGAGTTGAAAGTCAACTATGGATAAATCACGCC
>NW_027033533.1:0-6379 GCF_034236695.1 Oncorhynchus nerka | reverse complement strand
CCATCTGTGTGTCAGCTGTTAAATCATCTGTGTGTCAGCTGTTAGATTGTCTGTGTGTCAGCTGTTAGATCATCTGTGTGTCAGCTGTTAAATCATCTGTGTGTCAGCTGTTAGATTGTCTGTGTGTCAGCTGTTAGAATCATCTGTGTGTCAGCTGTTAGATCATCTGTGTGTCAGCTGTTAGATCATCTGTGTGTCAGCTGTTAGATCATCTGTGTGTCAGCTGTTAAATCATCTGTGTGTCAGCTGTTAGATTGTCTGTGTGCCAGCTGTTAAATCATCTGTGTGTCAGCTGTTAAATCATCTGTGTGTCAGCTGTTAGATCATCTGTGTGTCAGCTGTTAAATCATCTGTGTGTCAGCTGTTAGATCATCTGTGTGTCAGCTGTTAGATCATCTGTGTGTCAGCTGTTAAATCATCTGTGTGTCAGCTGTTAAATCATCTGTGTGTCAGCTGTTAAATCATCTGTGTCAGCTGTTAAATCATCTGTGTGTCAGCTGTTAGATCATCTGTGTGTCAGCTGTTAGATCATCTGTGTGTCAGCTGTTAGATCATCTGTGTGTCAGCTGTTAGATCATCTGTGTGTCAGCTGTTAGATCATCTGTGTGTCAGCTGTTAGATCATCTGTGTGTCAGCTGTTAGATCATCTGTGTGTCAGCTGTTAAATCATCTGTGTCAGCTGTTAAATCATCTGTGTGTCAGCTGTTAGATCATCTGTGTATCAGCTGTTAGATCATCTGTGTGTCAGCTGTTAGATTGTCTGTGTGTCAGCTGTTAGATTGTCTGTGTGTCCAGCTGTTAGATTGTCTGTGTGTCAGCTGTGTGCCCATCATATCAGGGGGGGCCACCAGGGATTGAGTGTTGCTTTAACTTTACGTCCAACATTTTATATTAAACCAACATGTTTCTGTTCAGGTTTCATTGGTTTTTGATAGGTGACAGTCTGTTTTGGAGGGCTACATTCCAGACCTGTCTATCACCAGTTATCCTGGGGCGGGGAAAGGAGGAAGGGTGTGGTTCCGGTTTCATCTGGATGGAGCTAGTAGGGGTTTTCCTAACAGCTACTTCACTATTTCAAACTGCTGCTAGACTCACTAGTCCTCATATCACATGCCAAACACAGGAGTGGAAAAAGCAACAGGTGTTTGTGTGTGTTGAATTAGTCAGTTGTGTGTCCTGCGAGTTCATTCATCTTTTTTTACAGTTTTGTGTTCCGTCTCACGCTTGCATGGTCCCCTTTATTCATCATGTTTGTAGGTCCTTTAATATGAAGTGAAGCTAAATCTTCATATGGACTCCAGCTCTGCTGGTTATGTGTTACCTATAGCAAGTAAACCGTGTGTGTGTGTGTGTTCATGTGTGAGTGCATACGACACACTTGTGTGGGGGCAATACACCGCTACAGGTCACATGGCGTGGGAGAGAGGGATCACAGAGGTCACTTCCTGCTCCTTGTTAAAGTGGTGCATACAGGGAAATAAGGGGACAAAGCAGAAACATGAAGGACTGGTGTAGTACAAGGACATAAAGACTCTTTTCACTGGACCACAACGTCTGATCTTCTCATTCTCTCACAGGAATGAGCTTTCTTCCCAGCCATTCCCAGTTCTATAGTTGCCATGGTGCCAAGTGGCAGCCTAGGCAGAGAGCTCAAGTAAGTTCTGTACATATTTTATCATATTTAATCGTTTTTATGTAAATATTTGTACTCACTTTTGTTTTTCAATAGCTAAATGAGTGAGGATCAAGTCTTGAATTGGACTCCTGCCCATCAATTGATGAAAATCAGCAGTGTCAACAAGCTAGCTAATGCTAGCTAGCAGGTGTGTGTTTTCATTTAAATGACACCTACTGACTTTGGGTTGTTCTCCCACCAACAGTAACCCAAGAGGAAGCTCTGCATGTAGAGTTGGCAGTGGGCCAGGGGTTTCATTGCTCAGGAGGATACTTCTGAAGTAAGGACTGAGTGAGCTGAACTCTTTGGGGAGCAAACTTCACCACAGAGTCTGAATACAAAGAAGACGGCAGAGAGGCTTGGATGACATGACGCTGCCTGCCTGCCCTTGGACATGCTGACCTGACCTGACCACCACCACCACCTCCGACCACCAGCTCTGCTGACCATCTAGCTATGAGCTTCCAGATCCTCTCATGACCACGGCTGCCCATCTGGAAGCTTCAAGAAGTACTCAGACAGACTTGATCTAGCTGATCTAGCTGCTGTTGTAGCCTGTATTTGCCTCAACATTTAAACAGTTAGATTTTATGGTAACGTCTTAATAATCTAAATGTGTTTCTTGTTTGTGTTACTGCAATTTAGCTTTAAGCTGCCATAGTACACATGAAAGGAAATTAAAATATAGCATTATCATCATCATTTCTGAGTCAAATTACAAGCCGAAATCTACTGCTCAGATTAAACATTTAAAAAAACATTACTTAAAAAACTTAAGCCTGTGCGAAATGAACTTTTCAAAACAGTACTGTAGTAATGAGGATTGTGCAGTAGGCTATAGGCCCAATACATTATCACCACATATTGGCTTTGCTTGAATTGACCTGCCAACGCATTCTTGTTCTTCTCAGACCATTTCCAAATGATATTTAAAAACCTGAGCTAGGACCTACAGTATATGGTCACACTAGTCATATATTGTTGTATTACATGTGAGGCACAACTGAGTGAGCAAACATTTAAATGATTTTTGTATTGTTTTACTGGGCTGATGGTGCCTGTATCTGATGGTCAGTCTCAGTGGAGGGAGGGAGAGAGCAGCAGAGGGTCTGACTCTCACCGTCCCTACACTCTCCCTTCCTCTGCTGAGACTGGCCAAAGAGGGGACACAGTCTTCCAGCATCCAGCTGACGGACAAACTCGAGTCGCACCGCATTATTTCTGCCTCATGCACAAATTTATGCTTTTACTCTTATGACCAGAGAAAGTGAACTATTCCTCGATGTTAAAGGGATACTTGAGGATTTTGGCAATGGAGCCCTTTATCTACTTCCACAGATTCAGATGAACTCATGGATACCATTGTTATGTCTCTGTGTGCAGTTTGAAGGATGTTGCTAACTAGCATTAGCGCAATCGCTAGCTAGTGTTAACGCAATGACTATGGTAGCTGCTAGCATGCTATTGGATACCATAGACTTCAAGTCATTGCGGTAACGCTAGCTAACATTGGCTCGCGAAACTACCTCTCACTTATTGCATGCTGGATGCAGCGACATACAAATGGTCTCCGTGAGTTTCTCTGACTCTGGGGAAGTACATAAAGACTTAAATGCCAAATCCAGAAGTAGCCCTTTTAAAAAGACACAAGCTGCTAATAATAACAACTCAAGCCTTTCAATACACTTCACTACTCATTCATTGCAGCTGCAATGCTGGTGGACGAGTGAGTGGAAGTAGTTTAATGACACGTAAAAGTGTTGAATAAAGAGTTGACAGTGGTGAAAAAAACCTTCAACTCTTTGCTGTATTCGTTGACAGTATCTCTCGAATCATGGTTTCAAAAGTTTTGAAATCTCACAGTATCGACTTCGCTGTCCACTCAAGGATTCTCCAGACATCTGAGCTTTCCGATTGGCCAGTAGGAAGGCCTATAGATGCACTTTATTGGATCACCCAGCTGCTGGGAAGGCAGAGTTTGTACCTTCAGACACATGAAATGGTTAAAAATGGGAACACTTCACCTACCCGGTGCTTAGGGCTGCTGAATCAAGTGCACCTACTGCCAATAGCATGAGAGGAATAAAAAAAGCTTTATTATTGTTCCTTTACATACATGTTTGGTGGTCGACTAGGAATGACTGTTGCTGAGCAGTTCAGTAGTGGATCATGGGGTCAATAGTCTGACTTTTACCAACCTCAGTGTAGTTGATAGTCTGGCCTTTACCTTAGTATAGTTGATAGTCTGACCTTTACCAACCTCATTATAGTTGATAATCTGACCTTTACCAACCTCAGTGTAGATGGTAGTCTGACCTTTACCAACCTCATTATAGTTGATTGTCTGACCTTTACCAACCTCAGTGTAGTTGATAGTCTGACCTTTACCAACCTCAGTATAGTTGATAGTCTGTCTTTTACCAACCTCAATGTAGTTGATAGTCTGACCTTTACCAACCTCAGTATAGTTGATAGTCTGACCTTTACCAACCTCAATGTAGTTGATAGTCTGACCTTTACCAACCTCAGTATAGTTGATAGTCTGACCTTTACCAACCTCAATGTAGTTGATAGTCTGACCTTTACCAACCTCAGTATAGTTGATAGTACCACCTCAGTATAGTTGATAGTCTGACCTTTACCAACCTCAATGTAGTTGATAGTCTGACCTTTACCAACCTCAGTATAGTTGATAGTCTGACATTTACCTTAGTGTAGTTGATAGTCTGACCTTTACCAACCTCAGTATAGTTGATAGTCTGACCTTTACCAACCTTAGTATAGTTGATAGTCTGACCTTTACCGACCTCATTATAGTTGATAGTCTGACCTTTACCAACCTCATTATAGTTGATTGTCTGACCTTCACCAACCTCAGTGTAGTTGATAGTCTGACCTTTACCAACCTCAGTATAGTTGATAGTCTGTCTTTTACCAACTTCAATGTAGTTGATAGTCTGACCTTTACCAACCTCAGTATAGTTGATAGTCTGACCTTTACCAACCTCAGTATAGTTGATAGTCTGACCTTTACCAACCTCATTATAGTTGATAATCTGACCTTTACCAACCTCAGTGTAGATGGTAGTCTGACCTTTACCAACCTCATTATAGTTGATTGTCTGACCTTTACCAACCTCAGTGTAGTTGATAGTCTGACCTTTACCAACCTCAGTATAGTTGATAGTCTGTCTTTTACCAACCTCAGTGTAGTTGATAGTCTGACCTTTACCAACCTCAGTATAGTTGATAGTCTGACCTTTACCAACCTCAATGTAGTTGATAGTCTGACCTTTACCAACCTCAGTATAGTTGATAGTCTGACCTTTACCAACCTCAATGTAGTTGATAGTCTGACCTTTACCAACCTCAGTATAGTTGATAGTCTGACCTTTACCAACCTCAGTATAGTTGATAGTCTGACCTTTACCAACCTCAATGTAGTTGATAGTCTGACCTTTACCAACCTCAGTATAGTTGATAGTCTGACATTTACCTTAGTGTAGTTGATAGTCTGACCTTTACCAACCTCAATGTAGTTGATAGTCTGTCTTTTACCAACCTCAATGTAGTTGATAGTCTGACCTTTACCAACCTCAGTGTAGTTGATAGTCTGACCTTTACCAACCTCAGTATAGTTGATAGTCTGACTTTTACCTTAGTGTAGTTGATAGTCTGACCTTTACCAACCTCAGTATAGTTGATAGTCTGACCTTTACCAACCTTAGTATAGTTGATAGTCTGACCTTTACCGACCTCATTATAGTTGATAGTCTGACCTTTACCAACCTCATTATAGTTGATTGTCTGACCTTCACCAACCTCAGTGTAGTTGATAGTCTGACCTTTACCAACCTCAGTATAGTTGATAGTCTGTCTTTTACCAACTTCAATGTAGTTGATAGTCTGACCTTTACCAACCTCAGTATAGTTGATAGTCTGACCTTTACCAACCTCAGTATAGTTGATAGTCTGACCTTTACCAACCTCAATGTAGTTGATAGTCTGACCTTTACCAACCTCAGTATAGTTGATAGTCTGACCTTTACCAACCTCAGTATAGTTGATAGTCTGACCTTTACCAACCTCAATGTAGTTGATAGTCTGACCTTTACCAACCTCAGTATAGTTGATAGTCTGACCTTTACCAACCTCAGTATAGTTGATAGTCTGACATTTACCTTAGTGTAGTTGATAGTCTGACCTTTACCAACCTCAATGTAGTTGATAGTCTGTCTTTTACCAACCTCAATGTAGTTGATAGTCTGACCTTTACCAACCTCAGTGTAGTTGATAGTCTGACCTTTACCAACCTCAGTATAATTGATAGTCTGACATTTACCTTAGTGTAGTTGATAGTCTGACCTTTACCAACCTCAGTATAGTTGATAGTCTGACCTTTACCAACCTTAGTATAGTTGATAGTCTGACCTTTACCGACCTCATTATAGTTGATAGTCTGACCTTTACCAACCTCCGTGTAGTTGATAGTCTGACCTTTACCAACCTTAGTGTAGTTGATAGTCTGACCTTTACCAACCTCAGTATAGTTGATAGTCTGACCTTTACCAACCTTGAGTATAGTTGATAGTCTGACCTTCTACCAACCTCATTATAGCTGATAGTCAGACCTTTACCAACCTCAGTGTAGATGGTAGTCTGACCTTTACCAACCTCATTATAGTTGATTGTCTGACCTTCACC
>NW_027033532.1:0-6376 GCF_034236695.1 Oncorhynchus nerka | reverse complement strand
ATAGAGTGTCTTCATCTGTACCACCAGGGGACAACAGCTTGGCTGGACTATAGGTGTCTTCATCTGTACCACTAGGGGACAACAGCTATTATACTATAGGTGTCTTCATCTGTACCACTAGGGGACAACAGCTATTATACTATAGGTGTCTTCATCTGTACCACCAGGGGACAACAGCTATTATACTATAGGTTTCTTCATCTGTACCACTAGGGGACAACAGCTATTATACTATAGGTGTCTTCATCTGTACCACCAGGGGACAACAGCTATTGGACTATAGGTGCCTTCATCTGTACCACCAGGGGACAACAGCTATTATACTATAGGTTTCTTCATCTGTACCACTAGGGGACAACAGCTATTATACTATAGGTTTCTTCATCTGTACCACCAGGGGACAACAGCTATTGGACTATAGGTGTCTTCATCTGTACCACCAGGGGACAACAGCTATTGGACTATAGGTGTCTTCATCTGTACCACCAGGGGACAACAGCTATTGGACTATAGGTGTCTTCATCTGTACCACCAGGGGACAACAGCTATTGGACTATAGGTTTCTTCATCTGTACCACTAGGGGACAACAGCTATTGGACTATAGGTGTCTTCATCTGTACCACTAGGGGACAACAGCTATTATACTATAGGTGTCTTCATCTGTACCACTAGGGGACAACAGCTATTGGACTATAGGTGTCTTCATCTGTACCACTAGGGGACAACAGCTATTGTACTATAGGTGTCTTCATCTGTACCACTAGGACAACAGCTATTGGACTATAGGTGTCTTCATCTGTACCACCAGGGGACAACAGCTATTATACTATAGGTGTTTCATCTGTACTAATTAGGACAACAGCTATTGGACTATAGGTGTCTTCATCTGTACCACTAGGGGACAACAGCTATTGGACTATAGGTGTCTTCATCTGTACCACCAGGGGACAACAGCTATTATACTATAGGTGTCTTCATCTGTACCACTAGGGGACAACAGCTATTGGACTATAGGTGTCTTCATCTGTACCACCAGGGGACAACAGCTATTATACTATAGGTGTCTTCATCTGTACCACCAGGGGACAACAGCTATTGGACTATAGGTGTCTTCATCTGTACCACTAGGGGACAACAGCTATTGGACTATAGGTTTCTTCATCTGTACCACTAGGGGACAACAGCTATTGGACTATAGGTTTCTTCATCTGTACCACCAGGGGACAACAGCTATTATACTATAGGTGTCTTCATCTGTACCACTAGGGGACAACAGCTATTGGACTATAGGTGTCTTCATCTGTACCACCAGGGGACAAAGCTTGCCATAAATTATAGGTTTCTTCATCTAAAAAATCAATTAGGAATATACTATAGGTGTCTTCATCTGTACCACTTAGGGGACAGCTATTGGGACTATAGGTGTCTTCATCTGTACCACCAGGGGACAACAGCTATTATACTATAGGTGTCTTCATCTGTACCACCAGGGGACAACAGCTATTGGACTATAGGTTTCTTCATCTGTACCACTAGGGGACAACAGCTATTGGACTATAGGTTTCTTCATCTGTACCACTAGGGGACAACAGCTATTGGACTATAGGTTTCTTCATCTGTACCACCAGGGGACAACAGCTATTATACTATAGGGGAATTTCACAGCTGGTTGGACTATAGGTTTCTTCATCTGTATTCACTAGGGACAACAGCTATTGGACTCATAGGTGTCTTCATCTAAACCACCAGGTGGTTTTCCACTCTGCACTCACCAGGGGACAACAGCTATTGGACTATAGGTGTCTTCATCTGTACTGGATCATAGGTTTTCCATCTGGGGACAACAGCTATTGGACTATAGGTGTCTTCATCTGTACCACCAGGGGACAACAGCTAATAGCCCATCTGTACCACCAGGGGGACAAATGTTATAGGTTTCTTCATCTGTACCACTAGGGGACAAACAGCTATTGGACTATAGGTTTCTTCATCTGTACCACCAGGGACACAGCTATTGGACTATAGGTTTCTTTCATCTGTACCACCAGGGACAAACAGCTTTTGACTATAGGTTTCTTCATCTGTTCACTAGGGGACAACAGCTAAGGAATTTAGGGGTCTTCTCTATCTGTACACCCCAGGGGACAGCTATTGGACTATAGGTTTCTTCATCTGTTCACTAGGGGACAAACAGCTATTGGACTATAGGTTTCTTCATCTGTACCACCAGGGGACAACAGCTATTGGACTATAGGTTTCTTCATCTGTACTCACCAGGGGACAACAGCTATTGGATGACTATAAAACTGACACCAGGGGACAAATGTTGGCTGGGACTCTTCATCTGTACCACCAGGGGACAAACAGCTTGGACTGCAGGTTTCTTCATCTGTTCACAAACAGCTATTGACTATAGGGTTTTCATCTGTACCACTAGGGGACAACAACTATTGGACCATAGGTTTCTTCATCTGTACCACTCAGGGGACAAATAGCTATTGGACTATAGGTGTCTTCATCTGTACCACCAGGGGGTCAAACAGCTACACTTAGGTTTTCCATCCTGTTCAATTAGGGGACTGACTATAGGTTTCATCTGTACCACCAGGGGACAACAGCTATTGACTATAGGTGTCTTCATCTGTACCCAATTAGGGGACAACAGCTATTGGACTATAGGTTTCTCCATCTGTACCACTAGGGGACAACAGCCATTGACCATAGGCTCTTCATCTGTACCACCAGGGGACAAATAGGACTATAGGTGGGGCTCCATTGGGGGACTATAGGTTTCTTCATCTGTACCACCAGGGGACAACAGCTATTGGACTATAGGTGTCTTCATCTGTACCACCAGGGATGCTATTGGACTGGTGCCTTCATCTGTACCACTAGGGGACAACAGCCATTGGACTATATAGGTTTCTTCATCACCACTAGGGGACAACAGCTAAGGACACTTCATCTGTACCGCAAGGGACAACAGCTATTGGACTATAGGTTTCTTCAGCGTAATTATGTCAATCAGGAAGCAGAACACAATTTCTGAATTGATCAAACATTCCCATCCTCTTCATCAGCTGTGTTCTGGTAACACTGTATTAAATGTTCCCATCCTCTTCATCAGCTGTGTTCTGGTAACACTGTATTAAATGTTCCCATCCTCTTCATCAGCTGTGTTCTGGTAACACTGGCTAAATGTTCCCATTCTTCATCAGCTGTGTTCTGGTAACACTGTATTAAATGTATCATCCACTCTGTTCCATCCTCATCAGCTGTGTACTGGTAACACTGTATTAAATGTTCCCATCCTCTTCATCAGCTGTGTACTGGTAACACTGTATTAAATGTTCCCATCCTCTTCATTAGCTGTGTTCTGGTAACACTTGTGTTTTGTGTTCCCATCCTCTTCATCAGCTGTGTTCTGGTAACACTGCTATTACATGTTCCCATCCTCTTCATCAGCTGTGTTCTGGTAACACTGTATTACATGTTCCTATCCTCTTCATCAGCTGTGTTCTGGTAACACTGTGTTTTATGTTCCCATCCTCTTCATCAGCTGTGTTCTGGTAACACTGTATTAAATGTTCCCATCCTCTTCATCAGCTGTGTTCTGGTAACACTGTATTACATGTTCCCATCCTCTTCATCAGCTGTGTTCTGGTAACACTGTATTTATGTTCCATCCTCTTCATCAGCTGTGTTCTGGTAACACTGTATTACATGTTCCTATCCTTCATTAGCTGTGTTCTAGTAGCACTGTATTAAATGTTCCTATCCTCTTCATTAGCTGTGTTCTGAAGTAACACTGTATTACATGTTCCTATCCTCTTCATCAGCTGTGTTCTGGTAACACTGTATTATATCCTCTTCATCAGCTGTGTTCTGGTAACACTATTAAATGTTCCCATCTTCATTGGCTGTGTTCTGGTAACACTGTGTTTTATGATTTTCTTTCTTCATCACACGTTTTGAATGTCTTATGAAATGTGATTGTAGTTGAGCTTCCTTTAAATAACTTGTATTTCCGGTGATTACTGCACTTTAAATACAGGCTCAGAACCTTCAAACTAAAATCAGAAATGTTGACAATTTCTCAATTTCAATCAAAACAGAGAAATGCATTCAATACCCATTCTGAAACACTATGATACATATACAAAAATACATATTTTTCTTATTTAGGCAAGTCAGTTAAGAACAAATTCTTATTTTCAATGACGATCTAGGAACAGTGGGTTAACTGCCTGTTCAGGGGCAGAATGACAGATTTGTTCCTTGTCAGCTCGGGGGTTTAAACTTGCAACCTTCCGGATCAATCAATAATTTTCTTGATTTAAAGGACCAATGTAGGCGTTTTTATCTCAATATCAAATCATTAAGTACTTGACTGATTGTTTTCAAGGAAAAACACAATAGAAAAAGGCTAAATCATAACTGTGACAAGTACACAGCACATTTGAATAACTAATTGTCACGCTCTGACGGTAGAGAGCGTTTCATGTCTCTATTTTGGTTTGGTCAGGGTGTGATTTGGGTGGGCAGTCTATGTTCTATGACTTTCTATTTCTATGTGTTTGGCCGGGTGTGGTTCTCAGAGGCAGCTGTCTCTCGTCGTCTCTGATTGAGAACCATACTTAGGTACCCTTTTCCCCCACCTGTTTTGTGGGAAGTTAACTTTGTCTTTGTTCAGGGCACATGGCCCAAAGCTTCACGGTTTTGTTCTTTGTTTTGTCAGCGTCATTTTAAATGAAGAGAGAATGTACGCTTACCATGCTGCACCTTGGTCGAGTCCTTCAGCCAGCCGTGACACATTGTGTTCCGAGTCCTGATTGACCATATTAAACTGGAAAACCCTGGCAAGGCCCCTGCTATCCACTGGTGATTCAGAGTGTTAATGATCTGGCTGCACATCTAAAGATTACAGGTTCATATATTTTACCATGTTTCTTTCAAAAAACAAAGAACTAGAAAAACAGTACAGCTGGACAGCCGCAACCTAACGAATGTTCTGGGAACTTTCACAGAACCAATTTTGGTTTGCTGGGAAAACATTACTGGTACATTGTGTGACTACATTACTGGGAAACCTAATGAGAACGTTTGGGGAATGTTTCTGTGGTGGTTGTTACAGATGCTGTGCACAACATCTTAGTGGACGTTAGAACATTCCAAGGATATTTCATTTGAAATGCTCTAATGTTAGATGAAAGCCTAACTAAAACTTAAATGGGAATCTTGGCTAATGTTGTGGGAATGTCCCTGGTTTGCTGGGAGTGCCCTTACCCTGGTCAAAAGAAGGGCACTTTGTAGGGAATAGAGCGCCATTTCATCATCTCTCTAGTCTCTGTAGAATATTTAGACGTATGTAAAACCTAAAGAAAGTGCTGCATCAGCAGACTCAAGTCAGGACCCATGTTTATCAAACCTGTCAGTGTAGGAATGCTGATCCAGGATCTGTTTATCCTTTTTGATCATTATGAATAAGTTCATGTGGACAGGAATGACTTGATCCCAGGTCAGTGGTGGTTGTGGGCCTTTAGATGTTGACATCTGTGTTTCAAGACTATACTGTGGTGTGGATATAGAAACATACTGTACACTGAATCCGACTGACACACAAACACACAATCTTATCCTGTGGTTGTGTTGTCCTGTATGTTAGAGCATGTTTGCAGAGAGACAGCCTTAGGCATGGTGTTTGTGTGTGTGTGTGTGTAACAGAGAATGCATGACATGTATGTGTGATACATGTAAAAGCCTATACATCCATTCTGTGTGACTGCTCAGTGACCATGCATGATAACCATGCTCACCACATCTGGCCCAGAAGCTCTACATCCTGTGCAGGCTTCAGTTCCAGTCTAGCGGAGTAATAACACAACACGAACCCCGTACACTTGGGCTGTCTCTCAGTCACCTAAAACTCTGTCCTCTCCTGCACTGATCTGAAAGAAGTGACCAGGTGAAAGCTAAGCCAGTCTAAGATTCCTTCCACTGTTATTTTTTGAACTGTGAAGCCAATCAGTGCAGATGAAGAGGAGACAATTGAGAAATAGCCTCTGGCCACGTTTAGTAGCCAAACGTTGTCGAACGTTGCAGAAATGCCATGAATTAAGCAGACTTGATTCCTTATTCTACACATCCGATGGGCAAGTTTTTTCTACACAGCATATTTCTATCTGAACGTTTCTAAACGTTGCATCCTGCTGAACAGGCCCCTTGGTCTGGTCACATGTCCACAGATGACGGACCAAGACCACCATCTACTGGTCAATTATTGTACTGCTATAACCTTCCTCATAAAGACGAGTTTCTATCAATGATGTGTAATAACACAAGATGACTAACAGGGAGCACTGTTTTGAAGGACGG
>NW_027033531.1:0-6374 GCF_034236695.1 Oncorhynchus nerka | reverse complement strand
ACCTACCTTGAGAACATTTGGGGAGAGTATTGATAAATGTAAAGAAACGGATTTAATTTGAAGTCTTGAAGAAGACACACTGCTGTTCACAAGACCTGTAGTTTTTATAGTATCAGATTAACACTCTGGTCTGTTCTTTGTCTTGTGTTATTGGTTGTCAATAAACAAAACAGACAAATAAGTAATTACTCACGTCGTACTGATCATCCATTATCCAAGATGGAGAGTCATGAATAATGATCATGTAAAACAGAATGCATTAGTTATTATTGTTCATTGAATTTCTGTCTCATTACATAATTTAATGAAATACCATATATCATATTGATATGACTGTTCATCACATTCATTACTAATGTACATCTAGGGAAAGGGATGTAAGCAGCACTACTATGTGAGCAGTCTGAGAATGACTGAATGCTTCATAATAAGACATCAAGCTCAATTCAAGCTGATTTTATTTTAATTTTTTGACAGATATATATATTTGGATGACTATGTGAAATATTGACCTCTATAGCAGATATATAGTGGGAGGACTATGTGAAATATTGACCTCTATGGCAGATATATAGTGGGAGGACTATGTGAAATATTGACCTCTATAGCAGATATATAGTGGGAGGACTATGTGAAATATTGACCTCTATAGCAGATATATAGTGGGAGGACTATGTGAAATATTGACCTCTATAGCAGATATATAGTGGGAGGACTATGTGAAATATTGACCTCTATAGCAGATATATAGTGGGAGGACTATGTGAAATATTGACCTCTATGGCAGATATATAGTGGGAGGACTATGTGAAATATTGACCTCTATGGCAGATATATAGTGGGAGGACTATGTGAAATATTGACCTCTATGGCAGATATATAGTGGGAGGACTATGTGAAATATTGACCTCTATGGCAGATATATAGTGGGAGGACCAGGAAATATTGACCTCTATGGCAGATATATAGTTGGGAGGACTATGCTGAAATGTTGACTCTATGGCAGATATAGTGGGAGGACTATGTGAAATGTTGACCTCTATGGCAGATATATTGTGGGAGGACTATGTGAAATATTGACCTCTATGGCAGATATATAGTGGGAGGACTATGTGAAATATTGACCTCTATGGCAGATATATAGTGGGAGGACTATGTGAAATATTGACCTCTATGGCAGATATATAGTGGGAGGACTATGTGAAATATTGACCTCTATGGCAGATATATAGTGGGAGGACTATGTGAAATATTGACCTCTATAGCAGATATATAGTGGGAGGACTATGTGAAATATTGACCTCTATGGCAGATATATAGTGGGAGGACTATGTGAAATATTGACCTCTATAGCAGATATATAGTGGGAGGACTATGTGAAATATTGACCTCTATAGCAGATATATAGTGGGAGGACTATGTGAAATATTGACCTCTATGGCAGATATATAGTGGGAGGACTATGTGAAATATTGACCTCTATGGCAGATATATTGTGGGAGGACTATGTGAAATATTGACCTCTATAGCAGATATATAGTGGGAGGACTATGTGAAATGTTGACCTCTATAGCAGATATATAGTGGGAGGACTATGTGAAATATTGACCTCTATGTCAGATATATATAGTGGGAGGACTATGTGGAAATATTGACCTCTATAGCAGATATATAGTGGGAGGACTATGTGAAATATTGACCTCTATGGCAGATATATAGTGGGAGGACTATGTGAAATATTGACCTCTATGGCAGATATATAGTGGGAGGACTATGTGAAATATTGACCTCTATGGCGATATATATAGTGGGAGGAATATATGAAATATTGACCTCTATGGCAGATATATAGTGGGAGGACTATGTGAAATATTGACCTCTATGGCAGATATATAGTGGGAGGAATATGTGAAATATTGTGAGATGTGTCTTCCGCTTTTCACTCAACCCTCTGAAATGTTGACCTCTATGGCAGATATATTATGGGAGGTCTATGATATGAAAATTCTGGATAATTTGAAGAACATCTATACATCTTAATCCAACCTACCTTGAGAACATTTGGGGAGAGTTTTGATAAATGTAAAGAAACTGATTTAATTTGAAGTCTTGAAGAAGACACACTGCTGTTCACAAGGCCTGTAGTTTTTATAGTATCAGATTAACACTCTGGTCTGTTCTTTGTCTTGTGTTATTGGTTGTCAATAAACAAAACAGACAAATAAGTAATTACTCACCAAATCCTGATCATCCATTATCCAAGATGGAGAGTCATGAATAATGATCATGTAAAACAGAATGCATTAGTTATTATTGTTTATTGAATTTCTGTCTCATTACATAATTTAATGAAATACCATACATCATATTGGAATGACTGTTCATCACATTCATTACTAATGTACATCTAGGGGAAAGGGATATAAGCAGTGCTACTATTGGAACAGTCTAAACATCACATAATGATTCATACTAGGACATCAAACTGAATTGCTGATTCCATGTTCATTTTGGGATGTGAAATGTTGACCTCTATAGCAGATATTGTCACGCTTGGTCATTGTATTTTTGTGTTTTTGTATATTTGGTCAGGCCAGGTGTGACATGGGTTTATGTTATTGTATTTTTCGTATGGGGTTTGTAGTAATTGGGATTGCGGCTGATTAGGTGTGTTGTATAGGCTTGGCTGCCTGAGGCGGTTCTCAATCAGAGTCAGGTGATTCTGGTGTCTCTGATGGGGAACCGTATTTAGGTAGCCTGGTTTCACTTTGTATTTGGTGGGGTGATTGTTCCTGTCTCTGTGTAGTTTCACCAGATAGGCTGTAAATTAGGTTTCACGTTCCGTTTGGTGTTTAGTATTTTGTATAGTTATTTCATGTCATTTTTTCATTAAAGTCATGAGTAACCACCACGCTGCATTTCGGTCCGACTCTCTTCTACAAACGAAGAACGCTGTTACAGATATATCCTCGTTTGCTAAGTCAAAACGACACCGCTGGTTCTGCTCACACTGCCCTACCCTGCTCTGACCTCCTTTCTCCCTCTCTCTCCAGATGAAATCTCGCTGCCTTGTGACGGCCGGCCGCCCCCAACAACCTGCCCGCTGACCCTATTCCCTCCCTCTCTTCTCCAGACCATTTCCGGAGACCTTCTCCCTTACCTCACCTCGCTCATCAACTCATCCCTGACCGCTGGCTACGTCCCTTCTGTCTTCAAGAGAGCGAGAGTTGCACCCCTTCTGAAAAAACCTACACTCGATCCCTCCGATGTCAACAACTACAGACCAGTATCCCTTCTTTCTTTTCTCTCCAAAACTCTTGAGACGTGCCGTCCTTGGCCAGCTCTCCGCTATCTCTCTCTCAGAATGACCTTCTTGATCCAAATCAGTCAGGTTTCAAGACTAGTCATTCAACTGAGACTGCTCTTCTCTGTATCACGGGCCCTCCACTGCTAAAGTAACTCTCTCTCCTCTGCTCTCATCCTTTAGACCTATCGGCTGCCTTGATGCTGAACCATCAGATCCTCCTCTCCACCCTCTCCAGTTGGGCATCTCCGGCGGCCCACGCTTGGATTGCGTCCCTGCCTGACAGGTCGCTCCCTGCCAGGGTGGCGTGGCGAGAATCTGTCTCCTCACTGCGCTCTCACCACTGGCGTCCCCAGGGCTCTGTTCTGGGCCCTCTCCTATTCTCGCTATACACCAAGTCACTTGGCTCTGTCATAACCTCACATGGTCTCTCCTATCATTGCTATGCAGACGACACACAATTAATCTTCTCCTTTCCCCCTTCTGATGACCAGGTGGCGAATCGCATCTCTGCATGTCTGGCAGACATATCAGTGTGGATGACTGATCACACCACCTCAAGCTGAACCTCGGCAAGGCAGAGCTGCTCTTCCTCCCGGGGAAGGACTGCCCGTTCCATGATCTCGCCATCACGGTTGACAACTCCATTGTGTCCTCCTCCCAGAGCGCTAAGAACCAGGCGTGATCCTGGACAACACCCTGTCGTTCTCAACTAACATCAAGGCGGTGGCCCGTTCTTGTGAGGTTCATGCTCTACAACATCCACAGAGAGTACGACCCTGCCTCACACAGGAAGCGGCGCAGGTCCCAATCCAGGCACTTGTCATCTCCGTCTGGATTACTGCAACTCGCTGTTGGCTGGGCTCCCTGCCTGTGCCATTAAACCCCTACAACTCATCCAGAACGCCGCAGCCCGTCTGGTGTTCAACCTTCCCAAGTTCTCTCACGTCACCCCGCTCCTCCGCTCTCTCCACTGGCTTCCAGTTGAAGCTCGCATCCGCTACAAGACCATGGTGCTTGCCTACGGAGCTGTGAGGGGAACGGCACCTCAGTACCTCCAGGCTCTGATCAGGCCCTCACACCCAAACAAGGGCACTGCGTTCATCCACCTCTGGCCTGCTCGCCTCCCTACCACTGAGGAAGTACAGTTCCGCGCAGCCCAGTCAAAACTGTTCGCTGCTCTGGCCCCCAATGGTGGAACAAACTCCCTCACGACGCCAGGACAGCGGAGTCAATCACCCACCTTCCGGAGACACCTGAAACCCCACCTCTTTCAGGAATACCTAGGATAGGATAAAGTAATCCTTCTCACCCCCTCCCCCCTTAAAAGATTTAGATGCACTATTGTAAAGTGGCTGTTCCACTGGATGTCTTAAGGTGAACGCACCAATTTGTAAGTCGCTCTGGATAAGAGCGTCTGCTAAATGACTTAAATGTAAATGTAAATATATATAGTGGGAAGACTATGTGAAATGGAATGAGAAGGGGATACCTAGTCAGTTGTCTAACAGACTGTATTCAACTGAAATGTTGAGGGCAATGTACAATATTGATCACTATGACAGATGTATTTTGTGGGAGGACTATGTAAATATTGACCTCTATGGCAGATATATAGTGGGACCTCTATGTGAAATGTTGACCTCAGATTTATAGTGGGAGGACTATGTGAAATATTGACCTCTATAGCAGATATATAGTGGGAGGACTATGTGAAATATTGACCTCTATGGCAGATATATAGTGGGAGGACTATGTGAAATATTGACCTCTATAGCAGATATATTGTGGGAGGAATATGTGAAATATTGACCTCTATAGCAGATATATTGTGGGAGGAATATGTGAAATATTGACCTCTATAGCAGATATATTGTGGGAGGAATATGTGAAATATTGACTTCTATAGCAGATATATTGTGAAAGGGAAAGGAAAGGGGGATACCTAGTCAGTTGTCCAACTGAATGTATTCAATTGAAATGTGTCTTCCGCATTTAACTCAACCCCTCTGAAATGTTGAGCTCTCTAGCAGATACACTGCGGGAGAGATTTGTGAAATGTGGACCTCTATAGCAGATATATAGTGGGAGGGCTATGTGAAATATTGAACTCTATAGCAGATATATTGTGGGAGGAATATGTGAAATATTGACCTCTATGGCAGATATATATAGTGGGAGGACTATGTGAAATATTGACCTCAATAGCAGATATATAGTGGGAGGACTATGTGAAATATTGACCTCTATGGCAGATATATTGTGGGAGGACTATGTGAAATATTGACCTCTATGGCAGATATATATGTGGGAGGACTATTGATATGTCAAATCTGGATAATTTGTAGAACATCTATACATCTTAATCCAACCTACCTTGAGAACATTTGGGGAAGTATTGATAAATGTAAAGAAACTGATTTAATTTGTAGCCTTGAAGAAAGACACACTGCTGTTCACAAGGCCTGTAGTTTTATAGTATCAGATTAACACTCTGGTCTGTTCTTTGTCTTGTGTTATTGGTTGTCAATAAACAAAACAGACAAATAAGTAATTACTCACCTCGATACTGATCATCCATTATCCAAGATGGAGAGTCATGAATAATGATCATGTAAAACAGAATGCATTAGTTATTATTGTTCATTGAATTTCTGTCTCATTACATCATTTAATGAAATACCACACATCATATTGGAATGACTGTTCATCAATTCATTACTAATGTACATCTAGGGAAAAGGGATGTAAGCAGTGCTACTATTGGAACAGTCTAAACATCACAGAATGATTCATACTAGGACATCAAACTGAATTCAAGCTGATTCTATTTTCATTTTGGAGTGTGAAATATTGACCTCTATGGCAGATATATTGTGGGAGAACTATGTGAAATGTTGACCTCTATGGCAGATATATATGTGGGAGGACTATGTGAAATATTGACCTCTATATGCAGATATATTGTGGGAGGAATATGTGAAATATTGACCTCTATAGCAGATATATTGTGGGAGGGATATTGTATGTCAAATCTGGATAATGTGAAGAACATCTATACATCTAATCC
>NW_027033530.1:0-6373 GCF_034236695.1 Oncorhynchus nerka | reverse complement strand
GGGTATTTGCCTAGCTACATAGCCGTCTTTGTATCAAAGATAATTGTGTAGTCTAAGAGCGTTCATTTTCTAGGTTAGCCCTGTGCCAGCTATTGTCATTCTTGCAGCCCAACGTAACGTAATCAACACTGCTAGCTAGCCAAAGCTAGCCCCGAATAGCAGCACTTTGTAGAAGCTATCACACTCAGCGGAGCAGACCATGATTAGTGTAGTGCCAACAACGCAGCCACTGCCAGGCTTCCCAGCCTACAAAGTCAACAACGCAGCCACTGGGTCAGCCGGCCTACTTCGAAGCGAGTACTGTATCATTTTAATCATTTTAGTCAATAAGATTCTTGCTACGTAAGCTAACTTTCTGAACATTACAGAGACGTGGGAGATCCGCCACTTGTCATTCCAATCTCCTTTGCATTAGCGTAGCCTCTTCTGTAGCCCGGCCAACTATGTGTCTGTCCCTATCCCCGTTCTCTCCCTCTCTGCTGCACAGACCATACAAACGCCGCTCACACCCGCGTGGCCGCGGCCACCCTAATCTGGTGGGTCCCAGCGCACCTGGACCCCGCGTGGAGTTCCAGGTCTCCGGGGTAGCCTCTGGAACTGCCACGATCTGCGGCCAACCTAGGCCGAGTTCATCTCAGCCTGCTGCCTCCCTCCAGACCACCGACTTCTTGCGCACTGACGGAAACATGGATCACCACAGACCAAGCATTGCTACTCCTACTGCTCTCTCTTCGTCCGCCCACGTGTTCTCGCACACCCCGAGAGCTTCTGGTCGGCGGGGTGGTGGCACCGGATCCTCATCTCTCCCCAAGTGGTCATTCTCTCTTCTCCCCTTACCCATCTGTCTATCGCCTCCTTTGAATTCCATGCTGTCACAGTTACCAGCCCTTTCAAGCTTAACATCCTTATCATTTATCGCCCTCCAGGTTCCTCGGAGGTTCATCAATGAGCTTGATGCCTTGATAAGCTCCTTTCCTGAGGACGGCTCACCTCTCACAGTTCTGGGCGACTTTAACCTCCCCACGTCTACCTTTGACTCATTCCTCTCTGCCTCCTTCTTTCCACTCTCTCCTCTTTTGACCTCACCCTCTCACCTTCCCCCCTACTCACAAGGCAGGCAATACGCTCGACCTCATCTTTGCTAGATGCTGTTCTTCCACTAACCTCATTGCAACTCCCCTCCAAGTCTCCGACCACTACCTTGTATCCTTTTCCCTCTCGCTCATCCAACACTTCCCACTGCCCCTACTCGGATGGTATCGCGCCGTCCCAACCTTCGCTCTCTCTCCCCGCTACTCTCTCCTCTTCCATCCTATCATCTCTTCCCTCTGCTCAAACCTTCTCCAACCTATCTCCTGATTCTGCCTCCTCAACCCTCCTCTCCTCCTTTCTGCATCCTTTGACTCTCTATGTCCCCTATCCTCCAGGCCGGCTCGGTCCTCCCCTCCCCGCTCCGTGGCTCGACGACTCATTGCGAGCTCACAGAACAGGGCTCCGGGCAGCCGAGGCGGAAATGGAGGAAAACTCGCCTCCCTGCGGACCTGGCATCCTTTCACCCTCCTCTCTACATTTTCCTCCTCTGTCTCTGCTGCTAAAGCCACTTTCTACCACTCTAAATTCCAAGCATCTGCCTCTAACCCTAGGAAGCTCTTTGCCACCTTCTCCTCCCTCTTGAATCCTCCTCCCCCTCCCCCCCTCCTCCCCTCTCTGCAGATGACTTCGTCAACCATTTTGAAAAGAAGGTCGACGACATCCGATCCTCGTTTGCTAAGTCAAACGACACCGCTGGTTCTGCTCACCTGCCCTACCCTGTGCTCTGACCTCTTTCTCCCCTCTCTCCAGATGAAATCTCGCGTCTTGACCCGGCCGCCCAACAACCTGCCCGCTTGACCCTATCCCCTCCTCTCTTCTCCAGACCATTTCCGGTGACCTTCTCCCTTACCTCACCTCGCTCATCAACTCATCCCTGACCGCTGGCTACGTCCCTTCCGTCTTCAAGAGAGCGAGAGTTGCACCCCTTCTGAAAAAACCTACACTCGATCCCTCCGATGTCAACAACTACAGACCAGTATCCCTTCTTTCTTTTCTCTCCAAAACTCTTGAACGTGCCGTCCTTGGCCAGCTCTCCCGCTATCTCTCTCAGAATGACCTTCTTGATCCAAATCAGTCAGGTTTCAAGACTAGTCATTCAACTGAGACTGCTCTTCTCTCTATCACGGAGGCGCTCCGCACTGCTAAAGCTAACTCTCTCTCCTCTGCTCTCATCCTTCTAGACCTATCGGCTGCCTTCGATACTGTGAACCATCAGATCCTCCTCTCCACCCTCTCCGAGTTGGGCATCTCTCCGGCGCGGCCCACGCTTGGTTGCGTCCTACCTGACAGGTCGCTCCTACCAGGTGGCGTGGCGAGAATCCGTCTCCTCACCACGTGCTCTCACCACTGGTGTCCCCCAGGGCTCTGTTCTAGGCCCTCTCCTATTCTCGCTATACACCAAGTCACTTGGCTCTGTCATAACCTCACATGGTCTCTCCTATCATTGCTATGCAGACGACACACAATTAATCTTCTCCTTTCCCCCTTCTGATGACCAGGTGGCGAATCGCATCTCTGCATGTCTGGCAGACATATCCGTGTGGATGACGGATCACCACCTCAAGCTGAACCTCGGCAAGACGGTTGACAACTCCATTGTGTCCTCCTCCCAGAACGCTAAGAACCTTGGCGTGATCCTGGACAACACCCTGTCGTTCTCAACTAACATCAAGGCGGTGGCCCGTTCCTGTAGGTTCATGCTCTACAACATCCGCAGAGTACGACCCTGCCTCACACAGGAAGCGGCGCAGGTCCTAATCCAGGCACTTGTCATCTCCCGTCTGGATTACTGCAACTCGCTGTTGGCTGGGCTCCCTGCCTGTGCCATTAAACCCCTACAACTCATCCAGAACGCCGCAGCCCGTCTGGTGTTCAAGCCTTCCCAAGTTCTCTCCCGTCACCCCGCTCCTCCGCTCTCTCCACTGGCTTCCAGTTGAAGCTCGCATCCGCTACAAGACCATGGTGCTTGCCTGCGGAGCTGTGAGGGACGGCACCTCAGTACCTCCGCTCAGCCCAGTCAAAACTGTTCGCTGCTCTGGCCCCCAATGGTGGAACAAACTCCCTCACGACGCCAGGACAGCGGGTCAATCACCACCTTCCGGAGACACCTGAAACCCACCTCTTTAGGAATACCTAGGATAGGATAAAGTAATCCTTCTCACCCCCCCCCCTAAAGATTTAGATGCACTACTGTTCCACTGGATGTCATAAAGTGAATGCACCAATTTATGAAGTCGCTCTGGATAAGAGCGTCTGTAAATGACTTAAATGTGTACCGGTAGGCACCTGCGGCTCATAGACACGTGCGGCTTATTTATGTACAAAATACATATTTTTAAATAATTCAGTGGGTGCGGTTTATATTCAGGTGCGCTTAATAGTCCAGCAATTACGGTAGATAAGGTTGTTGACTCATCCTATACCAGTATTTGTGGCCAAAGCATAAATTGGAGAAAAAACACTATCCAACGGAGCACTGCGATTGGTTGCCTAATATTCTGGGGTGAAGCTTAGCTAAGGGTCAATTAAGGGAGATGTATCTGGCCAGCCTGTTTCCGAGGTTTCTCCAGGCTTCTTCTTGCACAGCTCCAATACCCAGAGTGTTATTAGCCCTATCTGGGATAAACGTGTGCATGTCCAATAGGCTATCCTAAAGCTAAACTATATATTTAAGATAATTGTCAAAAGTGTGTGAGTTTGGGTGTGCTTGTGCGTGTGTCAGGGCCATGCACAGAACTTTGGATGGGACGTGCTCAAAGTGAAAAAAGCCCCCCATAGAAAAGTATAGAGTAGACCTTTATTTTATGCAAATCCCACTAACGCCACTGTAAGCAAGCTTATAGCCTACTGCTTAGAGAGAGGGGCAATGAGGGGTGGGCTTTCAGCTGATCATAGTGAATGTAGAAGGAGCTAGTTAGCTAGCTAGTTAGTTAGTTATTCTGTTGAAACAATCTAACTAGACTTTACCTGTGATTGGAGTATGTTCTGCTGTTAACATCAGCCTCAGGCCTACTGGGGGCAGAATGGTAGGGAGGGGACATTTTCCAAAATAAAAAAATGAGAAATTAGCTAGTTTGATGGGCAATTAATTTAAATAGCAACAGAGAAAATAGACATATGCTTTCCTAAATAGACATTTGCTTTCCTATTTTCTCATAGGAAAGCAAAAAAGCAGGTGCTCAAACTTCCTTAGACCTCTATCTGTGCACGTACCTGGCGCGTGTGTGTGTGTGGTTCATGTGTTTATGTGTTCTTTTCTCCCCTACCAGTCCAAGCTGGGTCACCTGACTCTGCTGTTGTGTACGGCGCACACCTACCTGTACGGCTGGAACAGATTCCTGAGTTCCTCCACCTACAAGTGGTACACCCCACCGGGCTACATGCTGTGTCTGGTACTTCCCTCTGTGGTGCTGCTACTCAAGCTGCTGCTCATCACACCCTGTGTGGACCGAACCATCACCCGCATACGACAGGGCTGGGAGAGGGGGGCAAATCAGAGGAACCCTAAAGACAGCCAACCACTGATACCTTAGAGGACACACATACAGACACACACAAAATAACACCCTCAGTGTGATGACAGCTTTGTCTGGTGAACGCACCAATTTGTAAGTCGCTCTGGATAAGAGCGTCTGCTAAATGACTTAAATGTAATGTAAATGTCGTTGAGGCATGAACTCTAATTTCTTTGCTATTGTACCCTCAGAGGTTGGCTACCATTCAATCATCGTTTGCCATGTTTCTGGGATCAAAAACCAACAATAACATTTCATTGATATGCAGTCATATTTATTTTTGTATTATACTGTAAACATTGTTGCATTTAATGCATATATTTTCAACCGTATGTTAACCAGACATGAGTTTTCTCTCTTACGTAAAGAGAATGGTGAAAGCTTTTTCTCTCTTATATCCTCTCTCTTACTGTACATCCTCTCTTTTCTTTGATTGACTGTACAGTTATCCCCAGATAAAACACAGGTTTCAGAGACATATAAACGTTTTTAAATGTATATTTTGTGTCTGTCTCATACATCTCCAGGGGCAGGTCAGACACATAAAAACACATCTATCAGTGTGATCCTCTCTGGGGCAGAGTGTTATTATTTCCTCCAGAAAACAGACTCTCTGAAACCCAGCAACAGGCTTCCCTTTCATCACTAGATAGACAGAGTGGCCCACAGTGTCTTCTGTTATGGGGAGCACTTCCATTTGTGGTGGATATAGCTGGCTGTTTGTGTAGATGCCAAATACCTAAATACATAGATTCACTTTTAGGTGCACGCAGAAAGACATATTCCCAGAAACAGCTTGTACCAACATTAAAAACACAGGAACAATGTGGAAACAATGTTGATTCAACCAGTGTCTGACAAGTGGGATCTTTTGGAATAATTATTTTTATTGCAAAATATGCATTTTCCCACCAGAGATGTTTCCATCAAATTGACTTGTGGGTCAAATGTTGTGCTTGATGATCTAGTCCACATAACACAACTTCTGTGGTTAAATTCCTATGCACCAAATAAAAAATAATTTAAATGTGTTTCCATTCCATTTTCAACTCCGATTTAACAGCTCGCAGGTACAGCTAGGGTATAGCCTACATGATGAGATTATTATGGACAGAAGAGTATTTGTATTTGTCAAACGGCAACCAAGCGCATCAATCATCATATTACCAGAATAAAACCATTAATATTTCTTGGAAATGAGCATCGAGCTCATCACCATGCACTTTCACCGCCCTGAGAAGTTTGTCATAATTTATTTCATCTGTAGACGAATAAACTGCATGCTTTCCCTTAGTCGTAATGGGACGACCACACACTATATCATTGTGTGACTGTAACGGCTGTCTTGGGAAGAAAGTGATGAACAATGCGCAGTGTGGTACGTGTTCATCTTTTTTTTATGTAAACTGAACACTGAATAACAAAACTACAAAGAAAACAACCGAAACAGTTCTGTCTGGTGGGGACACACAAAGACAAAAAACAACCACCCACAAAACACAAAGGAAGGCTACCTAAATATGGTTCTCAATCAGGGACAACGAAAGACAGCTGCCTCTGATTGAGAACCATATCAGGCCAAACACAGGAATAGAAAATATAGAAAAACGAACATAGACTGCCCACCCCAACTCACGCCCTGACCATACTAAATAAAGACAAAACAAAGGAATAAAGGTCAGAACGTGACAGTACCCCCCTCAAAGGTGCGGACTCGGCCCTTGCTGCCGACCTTGGACTGGGGAATCTCGCCATGGGTCCTGAAT